>NW_006198026.1:146607-152471 GCF_000334495.1 Tupaia belangeri chinensis | reverse complement strand
GAGAAATAAAAAAAAGAGACAGTATCCCCAAGAGCGTCTTGATTGCATGATTCACACCCAGGCAGTCAGCCAGCCCGAATCATAGGCACTGTGCTTGGTCTACTCAGAAAGTCTCCAAGCAAACCTGGAAACTTCCCACAATGGCCAGCCTCACGAGCAGTACATTTCACAGTGTGCCACCATCCTCCAGTCCCTCCCACTTCCACTTCCAATTTTTACTGGCTAATGTAGGCTGTTTATATATATATATATATATATATATATGTAATTCTATATATGTTCTATATATGTTCTAATATAAGTTCTTCGCAGCTTGTTGGCTAATCAGTCACTTTTTAAGATTAACAGGGACCCCTAGATCCTGCCAGTCTCCTCTGGTTTCCTTCTTCTAAAGTTAGTTATGCAATAGTTATGCAAATATTCAGTGCCTTGTTAGCTGACTTCAATGAAGTGTGTATGTGTATGTGTTTGTGTGCGTGTGTGTGTGTGTGCTTGTGCAGATTTTCTAATTTTCTTTAGTAGGAGAGTAGTTTGTATAATCTAATTCAGCACATTTTGTATTTTAGGCACATTTTCTTTGTTTTTTTTTCTCAATTATTTTTGTCTAGGTATGAAACATCACAACAGATAAATATTAAGGTTATTTTAGAATGTTCCTCCCAATAAAGGGCCAGTCCACGGTGTAATGGTTAAATGAGCAGGGTCTCACCTAGCTGATCTTACAGTTCAAATCCCAGATCCCAGGGCTTGAAAAACTTGCTGGGCACATGTGCATGAGTGCCCAAAATCCCAAAAGAAGGGAAAAATGGTAGGTAAGGAATTGTGGCATGACCATTCACCGTGGGGGTATTTTCTCACTCTTCCTCTCTCTTTTTGTCTGTCTCTGGCAAGTACACAGGCCCTCTTGCAAAATTTTTAAGAATAAAAATTAATAAAAAAAAGAATATTCCTCAAAAATTCAAGTGGGATTTTGATTACATTTAATTAAAAGTAAAAATTATTCTGGGGTAACAGATACATTAACATGTATTTTGTTTTTATGTGAAAAACAATAAATTTTCTAATGCATCTGCTGATTTGCTCTCTAGTTATTCATTCATTTATTTTTTTATTATTGTATTTTATTTATTATTATTATTTAATTTGACCTGAGAGAGAGAGAGAGATGGAAAGTGGGAAAGCAAGCTGCCAGGTCTAAGACTCAAACTGCAGTTGGCCATGTGAGTCCAGTGATTTCGCACCTTCCCTCTCACTGTCTCTTTCTCTCCCCTTAGCAAGCACATGTGTCGTAGGGCAAATAAAGACAATGAAACACAAAAGACTAGACACAGCAAAGAAAAAGAACAAATGAACTAGAAGTTCAACATAAACTCCCCAAATAACAGCTTAGGGAGGGAGAGAAATTAAAGAAAAAAAAGGAGAGCATGAGCTATGGTAATACTTTCAATCTCCAGCCAACTCTAGACCAAAACAAACAAACAAACAAACAAACAAAAAAAAACAGAAAAAACAAAAACAAAATACACTTAATGGTTAAATGTAATGAATGCTTTCTACTCATGTGTTTGACAGGGTTAGCCAGTATAATACTGACGTATTTCAGTGAGTGAAGAAAATACTGACATGGATAATACAACACGATGATTCTACTTGTAATTCTTTCTTATGGTAGATAAAATAATTTGAAATATCAGTTGGATTTATTGTTCTTGATGTTTTTGTATATAAAATATAAGGCTAGTCTAAAATACTTACTTTAAAAATCTAAAATTTCTGAGTCTATATATAAACTTAAAAAAGTTATGTCATTTTATAAATGGAAGTGATCTGTGATTAACACAGAAGAAAAACTTATCTAAAATTCATTAAAGAAAATAATATTATGTGAATAATTTTTTCCTATTTAGGCTTTAATATTTTTAAGAGAGATTTTTGCTATAGGGTGTATGCACTCACCAGAGAGACAAAAATATAGCAAGCAAGAAGTCACTCCCAAGAGAGGATAGCCACAACACAATCCCTTCTTCTCTATTCTTCTCTGGAGATCTTCGGCAGGCACACACATGGGCCTTGTATCAGTTTTAAGACACCGGGTGTGGAACTCAAACCGTGATCAACTACCTGGGAGTCCGGCGACATGATCATTATGCCATCTGCTGGTCCCTTGTTTAAGCTTTTTTTAAAAATTAAATTTACACATGGAAATTCAAAACTACATTCTAAAGAAAAATTGCATTTAAGACAAAGTGACTGCTGCTCTAAATTTTAAACACAGTACTTTTTTTCATTTTTAATAGAAAAAAACATAAGAGAATAACCTAAAACAAATATCTTATTATACAAAAAAAAAAAGAACTTTGAAACTGAGGTCAACAGATGATGAGTTTAGTCTGTAATATAAAGCACTGCTTGCCATGAATGATCTGAAACTGGATTTCAGTCATATTCATCCAGAATGGACCAGGTACATTCAGAACAGTAAAGATGCAAAAAAAAATGTTGTGACAGGTAAGGTCTTTGAAAGGAAGGAAAATAAGACCTGTCTGCCACAATTTAGAATGGGGAAAAAAAAATATTAACACAGAGAGTACCTTCTTTATCCAATGGATAAGCTTAAAAATTATTCCAAGAGGACTTAGTGAATTTCAGTCATCATTTCTTTCATTAATAACCTTGAAACTGAATTCAGGTATCTTGAATTGACTATAAAACGATTAATATTAAATATTTCCAAACCTAACGTTGTTCCTATCCTGAGAATAAAGACAAGATAATGAAGTTAGAAAGCTACATTCTGAATGCTGTAAAGATGTACAGTGATTGAATAGAAAAAAAAAAAGAGAAGAAGATAAAAGAAGAAAATACAATTAACTTTTGTAAGTGGTGCTGAAATTAATGAAAATAACTGGAGAATGAAAAAAACAATACCTTAGAACCTAGAACCTAATACATTGCTAACAAGACCCAATCTGTCTACAGTGAGGTGAAATAAACCCAAAATTTTTGAAATCCCATAACTACAAAGTTAAAGATTTGCCATGGCTATTTTCTTGGGATATTTTTTTCTATATATTTGTGTTTCCCTGATATTAGATGTTATTTTTTAGTAATGGAATATTCTGGGAACTAGTAATGAGTTACAAGCTTATGACTTCCATAACAATATTTACTTTGAAGAAAAAAGATTAGTATTCACCATTTACTTTTCCATAAAGTCTCAGCCACTTTAATTGACTTTATTTTGAAATACTGCTTTAACTTTTATTAAATTGTTATATACTTCTTTCTGTAACATTGTTTTAAAATTTGATGTGACATTTTGCTGCTTATATTTAATATTTTTGTTTATTGTAATGACTTTAAAGAAGAGTTTTCATAATTAATGAAATATACTTTATTATGAAATTTATATATTAAACAAAAAAGCATATAAGACTTATTTTTGTACAATCCTTATTTCATGTGTAAACTATTGATCTATTCTGGAAAAGTTTGGTGAATTAAAGAGTGTTAAAAAAATCTATTGTTGCTTTAAAGTAATGGGATTATGGCCTAAAACAAAATCCTCTACAATAACATATATTTATGGCCTAGCTATTTTTAGCCCAGCTATGGAAATAGGCCTGAAAGATTTGGAGATCTCTGTCTAAGTAATTCATACATGTATCTTAAGGGTAAAATGTAATGTTGTTTTCAATGCCTTATGCAATTTTTGCTCTATAAAAGATGAATATGTAATAATTAGCATATTGGAGTGAAATAAACTTTTTGTCATATTGTTGAGGTCATTAACATGGAGAAGTGGTTAAAGACCATGTTTTTAGCTAATTACTAGAATATGTATACTTCAGTGTTATTGCTTGGCTTCTGTTCTTACTAGCTTACTAAATAAGTAATTAAAAGAAATCATTTGAACATATAGGTTCATGGCAGAAGTTTCTTGGGTTAATAAAAACTTGTCTGAAAATTTCCAGAATATTACAAATTACAATGAAAGTCACTTTGTACTATGGACAATTCAGATAAAAGACTATTTTAAGTAGGAGGAGAAAGGTAAAAAGAAAAGTTTTTTAAATTTTAACACTCAGAAACTGATTCATGAAGAAGAATGACATACCAGAAAGAGACAGAAGGCTATTATGAGTGTAATATGTGTGCCTATTATAAGAAAGCTTGGCTCTCCAAGGGCCAGACCTCTTTTGAAAATACTAAACACATGTTCAGTTATTCACGGTGGCCTTTGGTTGGAAGTATGTGCGTTCAAAATACCCAACCTTAAACTATTAATGAAAAAAAAATAAAAAGTTATATAACACAAAAATGATATAAAAGCAGAGAAAATAAGACACAAAATATTAGGATGATAATATAAAGCAAGGTAAGATTAGTACACAAAATGTACCTTATCAAGTCCTAGAGCCCTTAACAATGAGACATAGCAAATTGGTGTTATCCTCCCTAGTGGAAGGAAAGATAATTGTCACGTTCAAAGAATAAAACTACACAATTCATGAGAAAATGCATAATTATTGCTAGAATTAAAAGCTAAAAACTAAAAGTAAGCCAATGAAAGATGTTAACAACATCCCTACAATAAAGATAATACTAAGTTTTAGCTGAGTACTTGGCCAAAATGGAAGCCAAATACAAAACGGATCAATGAATAAAATTCTTCAAGGCAAGAAAACAATCTACCTATCTAAGCAGATTTCTGATAATCATGTTTGATCTAAGGATAAAAATCTCACAAAATGCTTATGCTTTAGCTCAGGGTGTTCTATACATCAGTTACATAAGGTGCTTGTTAACTGGCAGATCCCAGGGCTTTATTTAAAGGTGTTCTCTAAACCACAGATCGCCTTAAACACGGCTTTAGGCAGTCCTTCTTGAATATTGTATGAGTTAGGATTATACTGAGCTGAAAGCAGTGGAAAACCTAGTCATAGGCTTAAGCAAAGGGGTGTTATTCATGTAACAAAATTCATGAGGGAAACAATAAAAGTGGCTATTCGGTGACTTCAAGGACTCAGTCTTTCTATGTTTTTTGCTTGGCTGAATTTAACACGTGGCTTTCACACTCTTTGTTCACAAAATATTGTCTGTACTTTCAATGCATCATACTCAAGCAGGGAGAAAAGAGAACTAGAAAGAAAAAACCTTATTTAATTTTTTTCCAAGAAGTCTCACCTAGCTATGTCTTCTTATGACTCCTCTCACTTTTTCTTTTTCTTGGAGAGGTTTTTGCTATAGGGCACATGTGCTCGCCAGACAGACAGAAGCAGAGAGACAGAAAGCGAGAAATCACCCCCCAGGGGGGATGGCCACGCTGCAATCCCTTCTCCTCCATTCTCCTCTCGGGATCTTGAGCACACACAGACACGCACCAGGCGTGAGTTTTAAGCCACCACGGCCGGACACAAACCACGGTCGACTACGTGGGAGTCCAGCGACATAGCCATTACACTAACTGCTGGTCCCACATTTTATGGAATCAAACTAAGTCACATAGTGAGTGCCAGAAGCAAGGTAGTCTGAGAAGGTGGGAATTTTATTTATTTTTTTGAGAGAGATTTTTGCTATAAGGTGTGTGCACTCACTAGAGAGATAGAGAAAGACAGAGAAAGATGGGACCAGCAGTTGGCGTAATGGCTAAGTCGCTGGACTCCCATGTACGTAGTCGACCACGGTTGAATACCGGACCCTGTGGTTTAAACTCTCGCTGGGCGTGTGTGTGTGTGTGTGAATGCATGCTCAGGATCCTGAGAGGAGAATGGAGGAGAAGGGATTGTGGCATGGCCATCCCCCCTGGGAGGTGATTTCTCGTTTTCTGTCTCTCTCTCTCTCTCTCTCTATCTCTCTCTCTT
>NW_006198026.1:135865-146554 GCF_000334495.1 Tupaia belangeri chinensis | reverse complement strand
CTCTCAAAAAAAAAAAAAAAAGAAAGAAAAGGAAAGAGAAAGAGAAAGTGAGAAATCACCTCACACACACACCCTGGGAGATGACGACACCACAATCCTTCTCCTCCATTCTCCTTCTAGGATTTTGGGCACACATGCCCACATGCCCAGCATGAGTATCAAGCTGCTGGGTCTAGGACTCGAACTGTAGTCAGACATGGGAAGTCCAGCACCTTAATCATTATGCTAGCTAGCCCCAGAAGTGTACACTGTAAACAAAATGCATCACTTTCCAGAAGGGGAAAAAAATGAGATTCTCTTAATAAAGCAGCAGGAAATAATGGACATTTGTTGGCAACCCATTCTGTCTGCCATGAATAACATTTCTAGCAATCACGCTTTTAAAAGAAAGATATGTTTGAGAGATTGAGGCTCTTTATGGCAAGAATATAAAGTTCAGTTATTCTATGTTGCCCAATTAAGGGAAACTTTGTGTTTTATGTATAATTGGACAAAGAAGGATACTGGTATCTTTTCATGAACAGTAAATAAATCTCACCAGGATGTAGGCCAAATGTGTGGTCAGTGTGGTCAACCCTCCTGAACAGGGACATACTAGGAAACTTGTACATAGAAAATAACAATGGATCTATTTTAACTCGAGGAAAATGTGCTAAGATATTCATTAAATGACTTATTCACTCAGCCAACATGTTTTTCTGTCACACACACACACACACACACGCAGATACCAAGAATTGTGGATGAATTAAAGAAAGAATAGATACAGACTTTACATGTGGTATTAAGGCTTGCTAGGAGAAATAATTCAAATGTGCAGATAACTAATTACAGAACTTGATAAATAACATAAAATATATTATTAATACAATTCATAAAGGGTTTTGCAAAATTGCATGAGTTCTAATTATTTCCTGGTGGTGAAGGTGGAAACAATAAAATTGAAGGTGACATAAATAGAAGAGCATGAGAGGGTTTCTAAACATTGGAGCCAGAAATCCTAAGTTCAACTTCTATGTCTAGCACTCTCCAGCTATAATAATTTTGCTTGGAGATAAAACTTGCCTCAAAGTCTTTGTAAGGATTCAAGGAAAAAATACAAGGGAATTTCAAAAAGTTTGTGGAAAAATGACACTAAAATACAAATTTATTTTGGTACAAAATGCTTTGAAAATTATACACAGTTTTCTTAAATAATATGCATTTTTTCATGACATTTTGACTACTCCTTGTATAGAAAAATTAACTATTTTGAAAAGCCTACTATAGCTGGTATGTTTAAGTAATATTCTCAAATTCAATGCAGACTTTTTATATCCTTTGAAATAATTGATGACATTAATATATTATGTTAAATATGCTAATAATCTCTAAGTACAGTTCTTTGTCATGTTTTACATATCATAGTCAAATTTATGCAATGTAATGTAGCTTTAGCTAGTATCTTTCATTAAACAGATTTTAAAATAGATATGAGTGACTATCTCCAGGAATAGAAATCTAATTTTTATCAAAACTGATTATTTTTAAGCGTATAGCTCATTAATTAATCACCTCTGAAGTTCTCAAAGTGGGTCTTCATAAGAAAAAAAGCAAATTAAAAACAATAGCAATTTTCAATTAAAACAAATCTTTGATCACCCTAGATAAGAGACTCCAAGATTACACACGGAAGTATCATTTGGTATTAGCTATGATAACTTTTATCAAGTTTCAATTTTATAAAGAACTTTCCTGCATAAAGAAACATAAAAATTAATTCATTTTTTTAAATCAATATATTAGTATTTCTTGAAGTGGCACTTCCCACTAATACTACAACAATTTTTTTTAAAGGGAGATTATTGCTAAAGGGCATGTGCGCTTGCCAGAGAGAGAGACAGACAGACATAAAGCAAGAAATCACTTCCACGTGGGGATGACCATGCTACAATCCCTTCTTCTCCATTCTCCTCATGGGATTTTGGGCATGCACACACACATACCCAGCATGAGTTTGAAGCTGCCAGGTCCAGGACCCGAACCACGGTCGACTACAAGGGAGTCCAGTGATTAACCATTATGCCATCTGCTGATCCCAATACTAAAACAATTTTCTTATTTTTTTTTTTTTTTTGGAGAGATTTTTTTGCTATGGGGTGCGTGCGCTCGCCAGACAGACAGACAGAAAGCGAGAAATCACCCCCCAGGGGGGATGGTCACGCCGCAATCCCTTCTCCTCCATTCTCCTCTCAGGATCTTGGGCACTCTGGCACGCATGCACACGCACCCGGTGTGAGTTTTTAAGCCACCGGGTCTGGGACGCAAACCACGGTCGACTACATGGGAGTCCAGTGACATAGCCATTATGCTAACTGCTGGTTCCCCTAAAACAATTTTCTTAACCAGACCTGACCTGTATATAAGAACATGTGGTTCTATTGTTTTTCAAACAATAGTCTTCTTAGGAATAAATTAATTTTCTCAAACTTTCTTTCAATCAGTATGTTTTTGAGTAGTTACTATGTCCCAGGTACGTGGCTATACTCTGTTTCACAGGAAATGGATAATGGCCATAACCACAGGAAGTGACATTGAACTCCCATAGGTGGCTGTCCCAATAGCTGTCTTACTAGTAGACAGCTTATTTTTGTGTGACTTTCACTGGGGTGAAGACTTTGAATGCTTACTCTGATTGATATTGACTAATTTCTCCCTAATACTTTCTTAAAATCCCATTTCTGGATTTGATAAGAGACTTCTCTGGGCAGAACCTATATGATTATTATTCTCCTGAAAGAGGAATGTTGGTTTTACCCACTTGTAACAGTGGTAACGTTTCAAACTACCCCCGTGTGCTTTTCTCCTTTGACATTTTATATAGTTAAATTTGTCTGTAGTCGGCCTAACACTTTTTATTAGTCTTGAGGTTAGTTGAATGTTAAAGGTTATGGCAAAGATTTAGTTATTATAAGAAAAAATACAAAAATAAAGAGAAAATGTCCATTTTTTATATTTAAAGCAAGATTTGGCAGAGACTCAAACTCAAAACTCAGAATTGTCAAAAAAGACAGGATTTCTTAAATTCCCTTTATTTTCATTTAGTATCTCGTGAACCAATACTAGAAGAAACTATAACTTGAATTCTTTACAGTGTAAAGAGCAAATTTCTGTTCATGAAAATTAGATTTACTGACCCAGAGAAAAGGAAATAATGCTGATGACGTGGTCTAAAACTTTCCCTCTGTTTCTGGTGGTTAGTAAGAAGAAGTACACAGGGAAAAAGGTGGGGGGAGGGAAGAGACCAAGTGGATAAAGTGCCAGTCTCCCCAGGTAGATTACTATGGTTTGATAAATGAGGACATTGGACTTTGACCGCCATTGCTACTATGCATGCTTCTATCCAAAGACCCTGAAACATCATTTCTCCCTGGAATCCCTGTATCACATGTAGGAAGCCACAGGTTTCCATGTTTCTCATCAAGGAGACCTAGAGTATCTGAGACCAGTGCACTAGACTGGGTGGTGAGAACTTCGAGGATGTATGAGATGGCTGGAAGCATGGACTTCAGAGATTCAGGTAAAACTATTTGCATCTTAGTACCCACACACTGTCCCTAGTACCCAGAGGCTGTGGTCCCGTATCACTAATGCTACCCACAGTGCTCAAATGAGACCATTTCTATTTTCAACAGCCACAGTGCAGGATTAGACCACCCCAGCCACTAATTCAGAATAGAGAATGAGAGAAAACACAAGAGAGCAGTAAATGAATCTTAAAAAACTCCTCCCCCAAGCATGAGGCTCGGCAACCCAAACTCTTATTTCAAATACCTAGGTCAATCTTGGAGAGAGAAGGAACAAGTCCAAAAATTGGAAAAATTGGTATTTCCACTAAAGAAACACACATAAGATTTCAATTTTGAAGCCATCTGTCCCAACGCCACCCTAAAGGTTGAGGATTTATAAAGTAATTTAGAAGTAAATTATTTGTATTTACTTCTTGTATTTTTGTTGCATATTCAAGTTGCAAGTTGAGAAAATTTATAACTTCTCTATATGCATTTGTAAAAATTTCTATGAAAATAACTAAATTTTTTTAATTAATTTTATGACATATATTTATATTATATAAACATATTTTAAATATATTTATATTTTATATATTTTATTACAAATATAGTATATATAAAATCTTTTTTTTGAGAGAGAGGTTTTTGCTATAGGGCATATGTGCTCACCAGAAAGACAGAGAGAGACAGAGAGACAGAAAGCAAGAAATCACCCCCAGGGGGGTTGGCCATGTCACAATCCCTTCTCTTCCATTCTCCTGTCGGGATCTTGGGCACACAGGCCCACGCGCCTGGCATGAGTTTAAGCCACCAGGTCCAGGACTTTAACTGCAGTCAACTACATGGGAGTCTAGCAACATAGCCATTAAGCCAACTGCTGGTCTCAGTGCATATAAAATCTTGACAAATACTTGAATTCCAGAAAACTGGCTAAATAAATCAAATATTTTTAAATGTCTCAGATATATATTTAAAGTTCTATTTGTTTCAAAGAAAATTGCTCTCCAAGTGAACTGAAAGTAGATTTTACTATCCTAATACCACCTAGCATTGGAATTTATCATGGGTCCTTGGGGTAGAATTTTAGAAATAATCATGTATTTTTCTCAATATCATCTGGTGACATTGTGTGAATGTAGCAAAATGAATCACGGAAAGAACAAAGCTGATAATTAAACCCTACATGACTATCACCTATAAATAACTATAGGCACTCAAAAGGAATAATTGATTCTAAGTAATAGAGAGAGGAGTTGATAAAGTGGTTAATAAAACCCAATTTGTATTCCAATGAAACAAAAAATAACTACCACTATTTAATTTAATTTTTTTCACTTAACTTGTGACCTCTCATATCAATTTTTTCTTACTAATCAAGCAACAATCTCAGAGAAACCTACCTGCCAACTGTCCGTTTTGGGAGAGAAAGCAGAAATATGTATCTTCTGTTTACCTAAAACAAGACAGGTATCTCTTCCATGGATAATTTGTATGTTTTTAAAGTTAGGTCTTTATAAAACAAATTTGTGCACAGTAAAATCACTGTGCTATCATTCTACATACTAAGTAGGGTCCCAATAAATATTTGTTGATATTAAGAGAATCTAAATTCAAAGTAACTTTATTTTTAGGTATATAATTAAATGTTTAGATAAACAAACTCCTACTGCACTTAAAAATGAATAGTCAATTTTTCTTACATAAATGTTAGTAATCTATCTCTTATTGTAGGATTTGCAAAGGTATCCTTTCTACATAAAGAACCTTAAAAATTACAGTATTAAAAAGTTAAATTCCCAAAAGAGGTGTCTTACAATGACCTATGTGGGTATATTCATTAATAAAAATATTCTTATTTCATTCTGTAAAAGTGTGATTGCATTTTTTTCTCCTGTCATGTGTCCTCAGAAATTTACACAATTTAACACAAAACCAGGGACCAGCCCATAGTGCATCCAGTGAGACTATGCAGAGGAAGCCAGATCCCATGTGGCCAACCAGGGTTCAAGACCCAGCTAGGGCAATTTGAAAATCACACCAGGCATGTGCATGTGATCTGAATCTCAACAGGATAGAGGAAAAAGAACTATAATTGACCAGGCTCTGTTACAAGGTGCTTTCCCTCTCTTTCACGTTAAAAACAAAACAAAATAATATGAAAAGATTAGAAATCTTTTTATAGGGAGAGAGACTGAAGACTAGTATATATACTTTATCTTTAATGAAGGCATTTCAAAGGCACTGTCAGTTTATTCCATATAAAATATTTTAAACAGTCTTTTGTATTTTCATGCCTGAAGCCAGCTACAGAGAGAGGTAAATCAGTGTGATAGATATCTCAAATGCCTCAGGGTTCCAGAGACAACAGCTGCAAAGAGAAAAAAAGAAAAAGAAAGGAAAGGGAACATCCATTCATATTTTTTGACAGACACATCTCTGTTAGCTTATAAGGCCTAAAATGAACATCTACTGCAAAAAAGATTTGGACTGATGAACAACGTTTGAAGGTACTTGACATGCCTGGGAAGGCAGCCATGTAAAGGATTAAAATAGCCCACTATGATTTCAGCTCCATTGAAGAGTAGTAGAATCTGTCATGGAGAATGATTCAGAAGCACATTTATTTCACTGTAATATTATCACATGGGTGCCATTTATTTGCTAATAAAATTATTCTTGAGGTTTATCATTTCAGTCTTATAATATTTACACTTTGATTTCTTATGATTTGTCTGTAAATATGAAGCCTAA
Organism: Tupaia belangeri chinensis; assembly: GCF_000334495.1. NCBI lineage: Eukaryota > Metazoa > Chordata > Mammalia > Scandentia > Tupaiidae > Tupaia > Tupaia belangeri. The sequence goes on along the minus strand of NW_006198026.1, from coordinate 140,252 downwards.
TTCAGGTTTATAGTGCACTTGGTTGAACATGACCACACCATGAAGAGAAAGAATGAGATCTATACATTGGGCTTCATTCAGTGCTATGTTGAAAAACTTTGGAGAGAGCAATTCTTTTTAGATCTTCTTAGTTTGAATTTTACTCCCTATAAGTCTGGTTTAGCTCCATCATTCACATACTTGATAGACAGTAGTTTGCTGTCTTTTCATCCTTGAATAATTTATTGTCATTGAGAATGTTATTTTAAAACAAAGGTTCGCCATCAACTAACTGGGTACGTATTCATTGCTGTTTTCCTTGAACATGTCATCTACTCCCAATTACTCAAAGGTATAGTCACTGGTTAAGAAACTTACCAGCTGACTCAAAGGCTATGCAATTCTAAATGGTATTTATATTTCCCAATCCTCAAAACATAAATAGACGTACTTTATAGGCTTATAGTGAGGATTAAAATAGGACAATGAACATAAAGAGTTATCAGACCAGCAAGTTGCAGTGGATAAGAAGACTGGATCCCATGTGATCAAGTCCTGGACCATCAGCTTGATAAACACACCAGGTGTATGTGCATGTATACCAAAAAATCTGAGTGGAGAATGGAGGCAAAGGGATTGTGGTGCAAATTGCCCTTCTGGGATGCTTTCTGAGTTCTTCACTCTCTCTCTCTCTCTCTAGCCAGCACTTTGTGCCCCGTAGCAAAAAAAATCCATTTGCCAGGTTGCAAATAGACTGTATCTGCTTAGCTATATAAGAAGGTGAGGTTTCTTCCTGTTTAGGAACTCTTAGCAGATTGCCTGTGATGTGCACTACATTCTGGATTCGTGTCTACTTGATAATAAAAATCTTATATCTCCTCTACTTTTGTGGAAGGCTTTTCTGGGCTGGAAAGATATTTTGTTTATAATTATATTTCCTCAGCAGCAGACATAAGTGTGCATATGTGTGTGCACACATAATATACATATGCACAAATGCACATATACATTATGCACATATAGGGGAGGGGGCAGAAGAAAGGGGGAAAGAAATAAAAGCAAATGTGGCTTTAAGCTTTGAATAAAAGTTGTAGAAGAATTTTTTGTACTATTTTTTCACCACTTCAGTAAGTCTGAAGTTCTGTCAAAAGAAAAATGTTTTAAAAAGTAGGATAAAATGGAGTAAGTAGAACGGGGTACATGAAAAGTGCTAAGAATGAAATTCAGCATCTTGAGTTAGATTTATTTGGGAAATTCAGGGCCTTGGCACAGCTTTGAATGTATTGCTCCACTGACCACCACTAATGAGATCACCAGCCTAGTGTTTAACAAAGGTACCCACCTCTGGGGCCAAAGGGTGGTGCAGTGGTTAAATATGAATGATCAACTGGCAAGTGGCATGGTGGCTAAGGTGCTGGATTCCCACATGGCCAACCATAGTTCGAGCCCTAGACCTGGAGGCCTGCTTTCTTATTTTCCCTTTCTGTCTCTCCCTCTCTGCCTCTCTCTGGTCAAATTAAAAAAATAAATAATAATAACAAATAAATAAATAATTATTTTTTAAAAAAAGAAATGAATGCTCTTTTGAACATCCATTTAGGAAGGTTGATCCATACGGGAAGGATTCAGGTTGGGTCCAGGAACCTCCATGAGTATTCTGGACATGAACACATCCATGATCTGGGGCTGGTAGAAGCTCTGGGTGGATCTGGTTGAAGCTAGGGATTAATTTTGGCATCAGGACCCTCTGAGGGTACTCTCTCCCTCTATAGGAACTTTGAGGGTGCTCTCTTCCTCTGTCTTCCTTGCTCATGGAAGAAAATGTGTCCTCTTCATCAAATAAGAACGAGTAGAACTTTTAAGAACCACGTAATTCTTAGCTCTTATGCCTATAATAGGAACCGTTTTCTTCATCTTATGACAAATCAAGATGCAATTAAATTTCCAAGAATGACTGAGAACTTATTATCATAATTAATTTGCAAATAGATTTTAAAATATTGCATTATTCAAAGAATATTTAGCAAATTCGGCAAATCTGTCATTTACAAAGGCAAAAATACTTGTCAACCTTTCAATATAATAAACAATAAGATCTATAATATGTAAGAAAAGAAATCAACTTTGATTAAGAGAAGTTCTTAAAAGTTTGTAATCAACCTTTTGATGTTAAATATATACTAAGCTTCAGTGGAAATGAAAAAGCTTTAGTCCTGTGAACTATTCAAGAGGAAAATGTCTCAGTAGATATAAAAATTAAAAATAGCAATTCTGATCTCTACTACTAGGAACACTTATTTTGCTATCTTTGAGCATGTTGGTTTTTCAAATTCAGTTTTCTAAGGTTATATACCCACAGTTATCACAAGGTAGATGATCCCTTTAATGTTACCAGCTACTATAGTGCTAAATACTTCTTTTTGCCTAACTAGTTAATATAATTTAAATAATCTTTATTCACTAAAATTATGGGAAAAGCAACATGTTTAATGTCAAAAAATAAAAATGGAAGTCACGACATGTACTATCTTCCTTTACTCATACTCCTATTATTTTTGCCAAATCTTTCAGTATCCACATGAGTTTCATTAATTATACTGGAAAAATAACATAAGCATACAAATAATTATGATAAAACAATAATGCCTAACATGTTATGAGAACTTCCTGTGTCTTCCAGTATGTTAAGCATGTGTACGTCTGTTTCATTTCTTACAACAACCCTGAGACTCATCTTACTTTCAGTTTATAGATAGATAAAAGACCCAGAAAAATTAAAAAGCCTTTCCAAGAATACATGGCTAGTAAATGGTTGGTTAAGTATAAATCTAGGTCTGTTTGATTTCTTATTTGTTTGTTTGTTTTTTAAGGTTCTTTTGCCATAGGGCACTTGCTGGAGAGACAGAGAGTGAGAGGGAAAGTGAGGAATCATTCTCCAGGAGGGATGGCGACAGCACAATCTTCCCCTCTTCTCCTCCTCGGGTTTTGGCGCACACCTACGCATGGCCAGCATTAAGTTTCAAGTCACCAGGACTCAAACCGTGGTTGGCTATGTGGGGGGGTCCAACTCCTTAACCATTATGTTACCTGCTGGTCCTTTCTGATTTCAAAGCCTGCCAAAATAAGACACTATAGAAGTACGTCTCACCTGATGTAACAATTGATCACCAAACCACAGAATGCAGAAAATGATTTGAGTGACCATTTCTCAATTTTTCCAAGGATGATACATAACTTGAATTAATCTAGGTGCGTAGAAGAGGAGTTAATGCATTAGTCTCCATTCATTAATGATTGGTGTTCTGAATCCTGGGCGATGTGCTATGTGTACAGGAACTCATTCAATTACCAAAGTCACTTAGAGCGGAACTCGTTATCATCTTAAGCTTCTAGATTGGGAATCTGATGATCTGAATGGAGAGATGAATTGACTAAGTTCATGCAAGTAGCAGTGGAAAAAAAAAAAAAAAACAATAAACAACCATCACATTTCAGTTGGTCCAGATAAATGACTAAAGCTTTCTAAGAAGTGAAAACTCTAATTAACTAAGGGTTTAATTTTCTTTAGGTAATTTGTTCTAAAACTTCAAATCTCTCCTCTTTCTCTCATTATCACATCTTTCTGACCCACACTTTTTCTATCATCTTCTACTTTTAAGACAGAGGTGATAGGTCTGGTCCACACAGATAATTCAGAATAATGTCATTGCAAAGTTCTTAACTTTAATCACATCTGCAAAGTGTCTCTTGCTATATAAGACAACAAATTCACAGGTGTCAGGAATTAGGAGGTGGACAACATTAAGGGACCATTATTCGTCCTGCCACATCCTGAAAAAAATGAATGTGAGAAAAGAAGCACCAGACCAGAATAGCCCCTGGGAGGAAGGTTTGGTATTGCAAGCGTATAGCAGATAAATTAGAAACTGAGGAGGGTGCAGTTCACAGGTTCTGCCTCAGACAGAAAAGACAGGTGGGAAGCTGAGATCCCTCCTTTGAGGACTGTGAGTGGACACTCACGGGATTTTAATCATGCAGTTCTCAAAGAGAACGCCCAGGGCCACTGGAAAAACACATTAGAGATGTAAGTGGGTACCTCAAAATGTAACCCTTGAACTAGGACCCTCTTGATAGAAATCATCAGCTTTGGTGAAATTCATGAAGAAACATAGTTTAAAGCTGACCTGCAGGGACCAGTAGTTAGTGTAATGGCTATGTCACTGGACTCCCATGTAGCTGACCGCAGTTCAAGTCCCAGACCTGGTGGCTTAAACTCATGCTGGGCATGTGTGCATGCATGCCCAAGATCCCGAGAGGAGAATGGAGGAGAAGGGATTGCAGCGTGGCCATCCCCCCTGGGGGGTGATTTCTCGCTTTCTGTCTCTCTGTCTCTCTCTGACTGCCTGGC
>NW_006198026.1:134667-135834 GCF_000334495.1 Tupaia belangeri chinensis | reverse complement strand
AAGCCAAGAGGCCAAAAAAAAAAAAAAAAAAAACCCCCCAAAAAAAAAAAAAAAAAAAAAAAAGTTGACCTGCATTCCCAATATACCACCACAAGAATACCTCATATAATCTCACTTGTAATCACTCCCTTCATAACTGTTTACATAGAACTTTCAAAATAAAAAGCTGAAATTGGAAAATGCTTTACAATAGACATAAGGTAGTCAATGAAAATTCCACTATACAAAGCAGAGATTCTACCTCAAATCTGCAGACTATATTTTTGCACCCAAACCTTACAGGATTATCAGATCTCTATATACAAATAATAATATAGTCCACATTTCATCCCACTCAAATATGGTCATGAAAGGATATTCTGTGAACCTGCAAATTTAAAATTTATGTAAATTTAAAATTCTATACAAGTAAAAAGCCCATTCTCAGAGATAAAAGTTCTACCTTTAACAGGATCATATGCTGTTATTCTAAAATCCTCAGACTCAATTCTGCAGTCAGTTCCAGGCAGAATTTCTCACCAGTATAAAATTTTAAGTACTTAGAACTCCAAGTTTAAGCCTCCAGGTCTCTAGTGTTATAACGTCTATAATTCATGTCAAATGTCAGAATCATTGCAATGAGAAACAGTGAAACAGAGTTCCATTGTTATAAGTCACCTGTAGAGTATCAAAAATACCTTCAGTCCTTATTATCAATGTCACGGCTATAATTATAGGGATAATTGCTGACATATTATAGTCAATACCTTAGTCTAAAGAGGACACTACCATTAGTCTGTTGAAGTCACTGACAGAAAATGGTTCCATTTCACAACTTAAAATGAAACTGGTTTTGCAGTCTTTGTGTAAATTCTAATCCTTTCTTGTCAAAGTTATTGATTAAGTCTTATTTTCATGAAATCAGCATAAAAGTAGAAGCAAATGTATTTTCACACTCTCAATGTTTTTATTTTATATATTATATATATATATATATATATATATATATATATATATATATATAAACAGGAAATATTGCTTTTAAAACACTATTATATTAAAATTTATTATGTTACAATATAAGTATTTACTGAAACTATTTTAGTTTTCTAAAATAATAAAGCCTACTGTCTTACTTTAGTTAAGCAAATAACTAACTTCTCCAAATATACTACTTATTTTCAATCT
>NW_006198026.1:129810-134640 GCF_000334495.1 Tupaia belangeri chinensis | reverse complement strand
CTATATTCTTATCTGTTGCTCCTTCACATCCTTCATTCTACAATTAAATATTTTCATTTGTAACAAGGTAAACTACCTGATTAAGGCCAATCTCTTTCTCTGTAATAATAAGGATACAAATTAAAATAAAACATAAAAAATAACTAGTGAACATTTATAATAAATCCTGTGGAGAACTGAAAGGGGAGTCAATTGGGAATGAATAAGGGATTTCCAATCAGGGCCAGGTTGCAAAAGCAAAAATGCCTGTATTTTAAACAGACAATAAACATTATTATGGGATTTTTTCCCCAAAGCTATGCTTATTGGTACAAATAACATGACAAAAACAAGAGGGTAAATACAAGACATATCTATGAAGACAAACAGCATCTAGTAATCTGTTGGAGTAAGAATAGGGGCTAAGAAAATTCGCAGGCTTCTGGCTTGTGGGTTTAGGAAACTGGATGAATAGCAATGCTCTTTCTTTCCTTTCTTTCTTTTATCTTTTGGAAAAGAAGGGGGTTTATTTTGCAACTGGTTACAAGGATACAGCCAGCAAGTACCATCAAGTTGTCTCAAAAAGTACAACATGTTCTTAGTATTTATAGGTACAAGATAGAAACATGTGCATATCCTTCCTCACTATACTCAATCTGAGTCCATTGCTTTTTCCTGAGCACTATCCTGATTTCTTCAAATACTCATTCCTGGTTTCTCATCTGACTATTTCTCAAACATGTCTCCTTATGACTCAGTATTTTGGTCAGATTGTCCTCATTAGAGGTATTTCTTTTACTTTTTCTTTCAGATCCCTTGTCATATGGTAAGTGGGCTTGCCAGAGATACAGAGACAGAGATGATGAGAAAAAATGAGGAATCACTCCCCTCCTGGGGGAATGGCCACACCACAATCCCTTTTCCATTCTTCTCTCAGGATTTTGGGCATGCATGCACATACACCCAGCACATTTTTCAGGCCACCATGACTGGGACTTGAACCTTGAGAGAGAAATGCTCTTTCTTAACAAAGAAAATTCCAGTCAAGATTCAAATGTGGTAAGATGGAGAAAAGGGGGAATTCACTTCCCATATTTTAAAGGCAAGATACTGAGAGATATCCAAGTAGAAAGTCTATATTTAATTGGATATCTGTGTCTAGCATTCAGGAACTAATCTCCTCCAGAGATGTTCACAGAGTTATGAGAGCCTAACGATACTTAGCATTTGCAGTGAGCTTACTCAAAATGTTTACAGCAACAAAAGTATATAAAAAGACTCCCAAGTAACAATAACATTGCAGACCAGATTGTGGAATGATATGAAGCAAATCACATGCAAGGGACTGAGAAGAACTCTTTGGAAAGTAGGGAAAAAATTAGGAGTGACTTGGTGTGTCAGGATTAAAAGAGAGTGTGTTTCAATACAGAAGGATTTGTCAGCAGTGTTCAAGTACAGAGCTTAAAACCTTTTTTTTTTTTTTAATTTTTTATATTTTTTTGGAGAGGTCTTTGCTATAGGGTGTGTGTGCTCACCAGACAGACAGAGAGAGACAGAGAGACAGAAAGTGAGAAATCACCTCCCAGGGGGGATGGCCCCACCGCAGTCCCTTCTCCTCCTTTCTCCTCTCGGGATCTTGGGCACGCACACACATGTGCCTGGCGTGAGTTTAAGCCATTGGGTCTGGGACTCGAACCATGGTCGACTATGTGGGAGTTCAGCGACATAGCCATTACACTAACTGCTGGTCCCAGTCCTTAAAACCTTTTTAAGAAGACAAAAGTATTCAAGAGAATACATCAAATCTGGAAAATTAATATCACTGGTGACCTTGGAAATCATTTAGTGGTTAGTGTGGACATAGGCCAGACTCTAGAGAACTTGAATATGAGGTAAGCGAGTACAAACCATTTTTCAGAAAGCTTAATCATGAGGTGTTGGAGACACACTGGGAAATAGAGAGTAAGGAAAAATAGAGAGAAGATTTATTTTAATTGGAAGAGCATGAGGACTACTTCATACTCAAAGTAAAGAGTTATTGGAGAAATACAAAGAATGTGTTGGAGAACTTAGAGAGCATGGTCTTTAAGGAACTGAATGAGAATGAGATCCAGAGGAGATCCAGAAATTAGTGTTCAATGTAGGAGAAACCCCCTTTCCAATGAAATGCACAGGAAAGAAGTGAGTGTAGGTCTAGATGGAGATACATTTATATGTTGAGGACAGGAAGTCAAAGGATTTCTGACACAATTTTAGATTTGTCTTAAAAATCAGAAGTGAGGTGATCTGTTGACAGTTCAGAGAAATACAGTGAAGAAAACAGTCTCAAAAGAGGTTTGGCTAGCTTCAGGGAAATATTATAAGGGCTGGTGAATGCCATGAAATGATTTCTAAGTGATGCTAAGAGAGCAGGTTAGGCTGAACACTATAAATTTGTAATTGAATCAACTGCAATGTTTATCTTTGCTTAATAATCCAGGTATAAATATAAACAGCAAGAACTGTCAGATCGAGTTTGGGTTTTTCATCGTAGGTAAGAGAAAAACATGTTCAATAAAGTCTGATGTAACTATATTGATGTGTAAAACTGAAGTATAGTAGTAATATAGTAGAGGAGCTAGTACATTAAGAGAAAACAGAGGGAGGGGCCAGCAGGTGGCATAATGGTTAAGGCACTAGATTCCCACATGGTTGACCAACTATGGTTCAAGTCCCAGATCTGGCAGTTTGAAAATCATACCAGGTGCATGTGCATGTGTGCCCAAAATCCCAAGAGGAGAATAGAGAAGAAGGTATTTCAGAGTGGTCATCCTTTCTGTGGGGTGATTCTCACTTTCCGTCTCACTACCTCCCTCTGTCTCTGTCCAGTGAGCTCATGCACCCTATGACAAAAAAAAAAAAAGAAGAGAGATTGACAAAATAAGAATATTCAATTATTCTGAGTAGTACATTTTGTTGTAGAAGGAGCTAGCATGGCTCTAGTTTAAAAATAAACAAATGCAGTTTTATATCTGGGAAGTGGATGCTGATAAAATTTGATATCTGTCCATGAGAACTGTTTTATGGACTTGAGATTCACTTTTATGGCTTCCTTCTTTCTTCTGATCAACAATCACCAGTCAGGGAGAAACCTCCTCTAATCAATTACTTCCCCCAGAGGTCTTGAGTTTTATCAGTGCAATACTTTCTTGTACTTGGGTGACCCTTTACCTACCCTTTTTTTTTTTTTAATCTGCTATATAGCAGTATTGCTCAAGACATCCATAGGTATCATATTTGTTTTCTAGAATGCTAACTTCTTCCTTGCTTTTCCTAAAATGACATAGAAATTCTACGAATACTGCATTGTCTCCTATTTTGTATCTGTCTTATCTCAGGTGTCCTCATTCTATGTTGCTATTTCAAGACAATATTTCTTTTTTTTTTTTTATGTTTCTGCCATAGGCTGCATGTGCTTGCCAGAGAGAGAGACAGAGAGAGGGAAAGTGAGGAGTTACCTTTCCAGGGCAGAAGGTCACTCTAAAACCCCTACTTAATTCTCCTCTCAGGATTTTGGACACACACGCACACGTGCTTGGTGTGATTTTCTTCTTTTTATTTTCTAAAAAAATATTATCTTATTTAACTTTTTTCTTTCTTTCTTTCTTTCTTTCTTTATTTATTTATTTATTTTAATTTGACCAGAGATGGACAGAGTGAGAGAGAAAGAACAGGGAGGAGGGGAGAAAGCAAGCTACCAGATCTGGGACTCAAACCATGGTCAGCCATGTGGAAGTCCAGCATCCTTAACCACCTTACCACCTTCCAGCTCCACAACTTAAACCACAACCGGCTATGTAGGAATCCAGTGCCTTAACCGTCACACCACTTGCTGGCCGTATTTTCATATATATATTTAACTACCCCTATTCTTCTGAAATTTACCAATTTATCTTCATATTACTATTTGCTAGCATGAACTAATATCTTGAGACAGTTCCTTCACATTTAACTGATAACAGAGGCAACTGGATCACAGTCTTTTACTTTTGAAATCCTAACAATATTTTAGTCTATGCTGGTGATGCTTCTAATTTCCCCACCAGGAGTACATTTGACTTTATACCTAGAATAACCCATATTCCTTTGTATGTCACCATTTGGTCTTAGTGCCACTTGTAAATATTGACACTCTAAAATTTACATTTAGAATCTCCAACAACCATCATCCCACTTATTCCTCCCTCCTTTGTATAACGTCACTTAGGACTTACTACCACCTTGAAACCTCTACAATTTATTTAAGAATCTTCTACAACCATCACTCCCACTTATTCCCATCAAACTCAGTCCTTTTCTCCATCTAGTAATACTAGTAATACTATTCTTTCACTTATATTCATTTTCTTTGTTTTTTTAAGTGAGAGATTTTTTTGCTAAAGGACTTGTGAGCTCACCAGAGAGACAGAGAGAGAAAGATACAAAACAAGATATCACCCCCCCCCTAGGGGAGATGGCCACCCATAGTCCCTTCTGTTCCATTCTCCTCTCTTTTGGGGCACACATGGACACACACCCAGCATGAGTTTTAAGCCACCAGGTTTGGGACTTGAGCTGTGGTCGACTATGTGGGAGTACAGCAATGTAACCATTATGGCATCTGCTGGTCCCAATTTTCATTTTTTATTTTATCAGATATTCACGGTAAAGTTTTCAAAACACAATATCAGTTATTTCCTCATTGTGTCTTTCCCCATAGTTTTCCAACCTATCCTCAGGCAAAGAAAAATCCAAATGATTTCTGTTGTCTTGTTCTCCCACGCAGTGAGTATAGTCAAGTGGGAGGTGGGGTGGCAGGTTGGGGGTGGGAGG
>NW_006198026.1:102274-129795 GCF_000334495.1 Tupaia belangeri chinensis | reverse complement strand
ATTTGGTTTTGCTACAAATTTATTTATTCTCTCAGCTGGATCCTCAGTACTGATTAGAAACTGTTTTATTCATGCCTAATATACATCCATTAAACTCTCCACAATAATTGTCCCAAATTTTTGACCAATTTCTTCATCATTTCTCCAATATTACCTTTATTTATAACCTGAATGCCATTGTTTATCTTAGGCCTTTTTAACTTCTAGACTGCTTCTTAAGTAGTCTCTTGCAACTAATTCATTCCTATGCCAATTCTTCTTTCAATTGCTACCACTGTATGTATTTCTTAAAACAGAGGTCTGATTATGACAGTTCACTACATTTAGAATTCTAATTAGTCTATATACTTTCAGGATAAAGTTCTCTAACTCCTTAGATGTGAAAAAAAAGTTTTTGTAAAGTTTTTAACAAGCTGATTTTAACCTAAATTTTGAACTCATCATTAATCTGCCAACCTTTCCTTTTCCTTTAATTTTCATAACCTTGACATATAAAACAACACATTTTATTTCTTCCAGCCAGAATTACTTTCTCTTATTCTTTGTGAGGTAAAGTACCATTCATTCCTCTTCAAAAAGAAAATATCAACATATCTGGGAATTCTTCCCACCTTAGGACTTGCATGGCTCTATTAACATAATCCTCTTTTAGATGGGTTGGAAGGTGGCATGGTGGCTGGGGACACTGGATTCCCACATGGCTGACTGAGGTTTGAGCCCCAGACCAGGTGGCTTACTTTCTCATTTTCCCTTTCTCTCTTTCTTTGTCTCTCTGGTCAAATTAAAAAATAATAACAATAGATGGAATTAAATAAATAAATTTTTTAAAAATTAATCCTCTTTTGGAACCTATCAGTTATATTATTATGCTCTCTGAGGGAAGATATTCTGTCTTATTTATCTTCCCTATTAGAATGCTTCTGAAGTAAATAAATCCACATTTAGAACTAAACTGAACTCAGGACAGACAGACCTTTCTTTGGTCTACAAATGGCCAAGGTTTGTGTGACCTACCAAGGACTCTATGAGCCACAGCAAATACTTAATCAACATATTTCTAGCTCATGGCCAAAGGTCTAGAGATTTGTTCATCTCCAAGAAGTTTCCAAGAAATCAGGAAAGAAATTTTACCTGTGTAATAATATAGATAGATTTGAAGATTATAACTGTGAAAAAGAAGTTACAGGAAATAGAACAGACTGATAAAATTCTATATATTAAAAATATCAAACAATATTATACTGGGTCATTGGTAAGTCATGATGCATTTTTTCCTGACAACCCAATATATTAGTCACCTATGCATGTGTGTGTGTGTGTGTGTGTGTGTGTGTATAGTATATAGTTCAAAAAATGGATTATATCTGGGCCAGTAGACGGCATGGTGGTTAAAGGCGCTGGATTCCCACATGGGTAACTAAGGTTCAAGTCCTGAACCTGGTGGCTTGCTTTCTCACTTTCTCTCTTTCTTCTCTCTCTCTCTCTCTCTCTCTCTCTCTCTCTCTCTCTCTCTCGTCAAATTAAAATTAAAAAGGGTATAAATAAATAAAGTTAAATAAAATAATTATTTTTAAAAAATGGATTATATCTTAATTTTTGGGATACATTGGGTCATCAGAAAAGTCATGATGTATTTTTCTGTCCAACAACCCATATATGGAATATCATTGTATGAGTCTTATGAAAAGATACATTAAAAGTCTTAAGAGGTATTATTCTGTAAAGAAAGAGAATAGGATTAGGTATATGAATGTAGAAAGTAAGAAAGGATTGGAACCAGCAGTTAGAGTAATGGGTATGTTGCTGGACTCCCATGTAGTCGACTGCGGTTCGTGTCCCAGACCCGGTGGCTTAAAACTCATGCCAGGCGTGAATGGGTGCGTGCCCAAGATCCCGAGAGGAGAATGGAGAAGGATTGCAGCATGGCCATCCCCCCTGGGAGGTGATTTCTGTCTCTCTTCTCTGTCTCTGTCTGTCTGGTGAGCACACGCACCCTATAGCAAAAACCTCTTCAAAAAAAAAAAAAAAAAGGATTCAATGTTATCTTTGATATTTTATTTTATCAGAAAAATAGAATTAACCAAACATGATAAAATCCTACGTGAAATTATGTATAATGTACATTTATATATTTTTATTTCTGAAATTTGTCGAGATATTACTTTTAAAAGATGAGATATATAGCACACCTATTGCTTTTCTTAATTTCTGGTGAGTAAAAATACTTATGTGAACAGAAAATACAAGTATTCAAACTCAGAATGAAAACAACTTTAGTTTGGCTTCTAATTGCTCAATGAACTGGATCCTGGAAAAGAATATTGGTTTCCTTAGGAATCAAGTGCCTCCTACTAGACAAGGAAGGATAGATGGAAAATATTCTATAGAACAGTTATGGCACATTCTCCACAGAATGGTGTTGACAGTTCTATAATCACACAGTCTGAAGCCATTCTCACAATACGATTAAACACACAGGATCTGACAGAGAATCAGTGACATTATGTTTCCTTCTAATTCTCCCCAAAAAAATAATATAAAGAACTATTTCATTCAAGGATATTCAACTATAGAGACTGTTGATTCCTGTTTTACATATTTTTATTTTCTAATGGGAACAACAAACTCATGTAATGAAGATGTATGCCTTTGTATTGGCCATGTTGGTTATAACTCAATCTTAAGAACCTAGTAAGTGAAGAACAGTTTAAACCCAAGACAAACAGATTCTAAGAAATAGTAAATGTAAGAACATAAATTAACGAAATGGAAAATAAATAACAGACTAAATTTCTTTGAGAGTTTTTTGGGTTTTGTTTTGTTTTTGTTTTTGTTTTGCTATAGGGTGCATGCGCTCACCAGAAAGACAGAAACAGAGAGACAGAAAGTGAGAAATCACCCCCCAGGAAGGATGGCCACACCACAATCCCTCTCCTCCATTCTCCTCTCAGGATCTTGAGCACGCACATACACAGGCCCGGTGTGAGTTTAGGCCACCAGGGTTGGGACTTGAACCACAGTAGACTACATGGGAGTCCAGAGACATGGCCATTATGCCAACTGCTGGTCCCAGTAATGGAGTAAATTTGTAAAGCAAAATTACTTTGAGAAAATTAACAAAATTGATATATTCCTAATAACTGCTCAAGAGAAAACAAATTACCACTATTAAAAAAGAAAAAGTAGGGGACCAGCAGTTAGCGTAATGGCTATGTCACTGGACTCCCACGTAGTCGACCGTGGTTCATGTCCTGGACCCGGTGGCTTAAAACTCACGCCGGGCACGTGTGCGTGCGTGCCCAAGATCCCTAGAGGAGAATGGAGGAGGAGAAGGGATTGCGGCGTGACCATCCCCCCTGGGGGGTGATTTCTCGCTTTCTGTTTCTCTGTCTCTCTCTGTCTGTCTGGCAAGCGCACGCGCCCTACAGTGAAAAATCTCTCAAAAAAAAAAAGTAAAAAAAGAAAAAGTGGTCATCACTACAGATGCTAGAGATATTTACAAAAATAACAAAATATTAAAAACACTGTTATATTAGATAAAAATTTGGAGAAAACAGACAATTTCCTTGACAAATACAATTGAGAAATTTGATGAAAGAATATAAACTAAAAACATATATTATTTATCTCTAAGTAGATAAATGTGTTTATCCATATTAAACAAAACAAATACTATTAAAAACTTTTAAAATGAAAGATGCAGATGGCTGCCCTGGTGAGTTCTTCTTGATTATCTTAGGAATAAATAATAACATTCAAGTTCTACAAATTCTTCCAAATATTAGAATTATAAGTTATTATTATTAATTACTTTATAAATCAAAAATAATCATTTTTTGTAGCCATTTTTTATTTTTTTTTTACTTTTTTTAATACATTCAATCACATTTTTTAGCTTACAAGATGATCATTTCAATATGTGAACATTTCTCCCTGGTCCAGTTGATCACAATATAACAATACCACCTGTCTCAACAATGCTGTCTCTGTATCCCTCCTCCAAATGTCCTTCCCCAGGCCCCACTCCTCCACACACACCACATGTGGCATTCATACCCATCTCTTGTGTTTGTACATCCTTTAGCCAATCAGCTTCAGTTATACAGTGAGGACGCTTGGTATATATTAAGTGGGGACATACAATGTCTCTCTTTCATAGTCTGGCTTCCTTCACTCAGTAGTAAATCTTCCATATTCTTCCACTTTCATCAAAAGCCAGGGTTTTGTTGGGTTTTTTATGGCTGAATAGTATTCCATAAAATATATGTGCCACAGTTTTTCAATCCATTCATCCATATGGGGGCATTTGGGTTGGTTCCATGTCTTAGCAATCATGAAAAGTGCCGCAATAAACATCGATGTGCAAACACTTTTCCAATGAAGAATTCTTCTGTTCTTTGGGTAGATGCCAAGGAATGGGATTGCTGGATCATATGGTAGCTCTATTTGTAGACTTTTGAGGAATCTCCAAATTGTTCTCCACAGTGCTTGGACCAATTTATATTCCCACTAGCAGTGTAAGAGCGTTCCCCTTTCACCACACCCACGCCAATACTTATCATTTTTTGTTTTTTTAATTTTAGACATTCTGACTGGGGTTAGGTGGTATCTCACTGTTGTTTTGATCTGCATTTCCCTTATGATGAGGGATGTTGAGCATTTTTTCATATGCCTTTTTGCTATTCGTATGTCATCTTTAGAGAGTGTTTTTTTCAACTCCTTCTCCCATCTTTTAATAGGGTTTATCATCTTTTTTTCCAAACAGCTGCTTGAGTTCATTGTGTATTCTGGTTATCAGTCCCTTATCTGATGCATAATTTACAAAAATATTTTCCCATTCTGGGACCAGCAGTTAGTGTAATGGGTACGTCACTGGACTCCCACGTAGTCAACCATGGTTAGCGTCCCGAACCCGGTGGCTTAAAACTCACTCCGGGCTCGTATGCGTGCGTGCCCAAGATCCCGAGAGGAGAACGGAGGAGAAGGGATTGCAGCGTGGCCATCCTCCCTACCCCAATGTCTCCCAGAGTTTCCCCAGCATTTTCTAGAAGCAGTTTAATAATTTGGGGTCTTAGATTTAGATCCTTGATCCACCTTGACTTGATGTTTGTCAAAGCGAGAGGTAGGGGTTCAGATTCATCTTTCTACAGGTGGAAATCCAGTTTTTCCAGCACCATTTGCTGAAGAGGTTTTCCTTTCCCCACTGGATTGACTGGTACCCCTTGTCAAAAATCAGTTGACTGAATGATTGGGAATTTATTCCTTTGGACTCAATTCTATTCCATTGGTCCACATGTCTGTTCCTGTGCCAGTACCATGCTGTTTTGATTACCACAGCTTTGTAGTATATTTTTGGGTCAGGGAGTGAGATGCCACCCACTCCACTCTTCTTGTGTAGAACTGCTTTGGCAATACGGAGTCTTATTATTCCAGACGAATTTTATGATTGTCTTTTCTAGAACTGTGAAGAATGTGTCTGGTACTTTGATTGGTATTGCATTAAATAGGTAAATTAATTTGGGTAGAATTGCCATCTTGGTTATATTAATTCTTCCAATCCAGGAACATGGGATGTCCTTCCACTTTTTTGTGTCATTTTCAATCTCTTTTTTAAGCTTCTCATAGTTTTCCTTGTGGAGGTCTTTAACTTCCTTAGACTTATCCCTAACTATCTTATACTTTTGGTGGTTATGGTAAATAGAATAACTTTTTTCAGTTCTATCTCCACCTGCCTGTTGTTGGTATATAGAAATGCTATAGACTTCTGTATATTAATTTTGTATCCTGCAACTTTACTGTATTCGTGCATTACTTCCAGAAATTTTTCATGGAAATCATTGGGTCTTCTATGTACACAATCATGTCATCTGTGAATAGAGAGAGTTTCACCTCTTCCTTTCCTATTTGGATGCCCTTTATTTTTTCCTCTTTTCTGATTAAACCAAAATAATCTTTGTCCCAAAACCCAACAAGGATATTTATAAAGGCCAACAATGTCAGTGTTTATCATAATAATAGAAGCCAAAATCTTAAACACCAAATAAGATCCACATTTAGATAAAAAATTAATACATCAAAACCACATGGGATTCACTCAAGAGATATATATTGACCTGACTTCTGAAAAATCAATCAATTAAACATATTAACCAATAATGAGAAATGAGTCTATGAACTTCTCCACAGAAGCAGAAAAACATCTATGTACAATTTCAAAAGCTTCCTCAGAAAATTAGAGATAGCAGAGAACTATCTTTTTTAGGGAGGTAGGAGGAAGTAAGGTGTTTACCATAGGATGCATGTGCTCACCAGAGACAGTAAAGGGAAAGTGAGAAATTGTGGCCATGCCACAATACCCTCTCCTCCATTCTCCTCTCGGGATTCTGGGCATGCACATGCACCCAGCATGACCCTCAAGCTACCAGATTCAGGACAGTCAAATGGGAATCCAATGACCCCACCACCAAGCCACCAGCTGTACCAAGAACTACCTTAATTCTTTTTTTTGGGCGGGGGGGAGAGATTTTCACTGTAGGGCACGTGCGCTCGCCAGACAGACAGAGACATAGAGACAGAAAGCGAGAAATCACCCCCCAGGGGGGATGGTCACGCCGCAATCCCTTCTCCTCCATTCTCCTCTCGGGATCTTGGGCACGCACACACACGCACCCGGTGTGAGTTTTAAGCCACCGGGTCTGGGACACGAACCGCGGTCGACTACGTGGGAATCCAGCGACATAGCCATTACGCTAACTGCTGGTTCCCCAAGAACTACCTTAATTCTGAAAGAGGGTTTTAGAAAAACCTACAGCTGACATCGTATTCAATAACAAAACATTGCACATTTCACCTCCAAAGTTGGAAGCCATCATCACTTTTATTCAATATAAATGCACGAAAAAGAATAATAAGCATCATATTTAAAAGAAAGGAATTAAATAGTCTCAATTTGAAGAATACTTCATTAGAAATTTAGACTCTTTTTTTAAAATTGTTTGAATTCATAAATAAATTTAGTCAGGTCACTTTTCAGTTTGAATGTGTATAAATTACATATTTATTCCTACATGCTAGCAACACACACTTAAATATTCAAAATAAAATTTTCAATAGCATCAAAAATATTAAATATTTTGGAATAAATCTAAAGAAAGAAGGTAAGGGACGGACCAGCAGATGGAGTAATGGTTGCTGGACTCTGTAGTCAACCATGGTTCAAGTCCTGAACTTGGCAACTTAAAACTCATGCTGGGCTCATTTTCTGTCTCTCTGCTGCTGTCTCTCTGGAAAGTGTACTCATCCTATAGCAAAACTCTCTCAATACAAACAAAAAAAAGAAGACAAGATTTATACACTGGAGCTATAGAATATTGCTGAGCAAAGATTTTGAATGAAAGAAAAAAAAAAGAAGAAGGAAGAAAAGGGAGAAGGCAGGAGAAAGAATAGAAAAAAAAGAAAGTAAATTCAAGTTCACATATTAGAAAACTCAACATTGTTGTAATATCAATCTCTTAAAATTTATCTACGTTTCCATGCAATACTTATCAAATCCTACTTGTGTTTAATTTGTTTGCTTGTTTGTGAAAACTGACAGGTTGACTATGACTTTATATGGAAATATGAATGGTGTGAAATATCTAAGCGAATAATGAAAAAGAAGAAAAATTTGAAGAACTTACAATATCAAATTTGAAGACTTAATATAAAACTACAATAATTAAGACAATGTGGTGAGTTAAAGACAGATAAATATAAGAAGGAAACAAAATGAAAAGACCCAGGAACAGATCCATGCATGTGTGCTTGCCTAACAGACACAAGTGCAATTGCAGTCCAATGGGGAAAGAATATTCTTTCCAATAAATTGAGGAACAGAATATTCATATGGGAGGAAAATGAGTCCTGATGCCTGCCTCACATCTTACAACAAATTAATTAATATAAAGTAAATCCTAGACTCAAATATGAAATTGTAACATTCAAGCTTTGATTTAAAAATAACAACAGGGAACAGCAGATGGCTTAATGGCTATATCACTGGACCACAGTTCGAGTCCCAGACCTGGCGGCTTGTAACTCACTCCAGGCATGTATACGTACATGCCCAAAATCCTGAGAGGAGAATGGAGGTAAAGGGATTGTGGTATGGCCATCCTCACTAAGGGGTGATTTCTTGCTTTCTGTCTCTCTAGAAAGTACACACACCCTATAGCAAAAATGTCTCTCTCTAAAAAATAAGAATAGTAACAAAAATAAACCATAGAAGATGACAAGGATTTTTTTTAAACCTAGAAGATCACAAGGATTTTTTAATTAATCAAAAAGCACTAACATTTTAAAAAATAGTATATTAGACTTAATTAAAATTAACATTGTTTTATAAAAACACATTAAGAAAGTGAAAAAGCATGCCACAACGGTCAATATATACTGTACATATGTTTGGAGGGAAAGACAAATTCTGAAAAAAATATATATGATATATATATTTAGAAAGCACTAAAACCAATGACCTTATAGTTTCTATATCTCAGTAACAAATAGACAACTTAATCAGAAAAAGGACTTGAAGCAGTATTTCACAAAAGAGAATTCCCAAATGTCTAATTATCGTATACAAAAGACTTCATTATTACCATTTTTGGGAAGTAGAAATTAAAATAACTATAAAATGCCAACATATTCACTGGAATAATTCAAGTTGAAAAGATTCACATTAAGAAACATAAGCAGAGATTTGAATCAACTGAGTATAATTAAATGCCATTGTTAGTGTAAACAGTACAATCTCTATAAAAAAAAAGAACTTGGCATTTTTTTTATAGTTACATAAGCACTTATTAAATAACAATATTCTGTATCTAGGTATTTGTGCAAGAGAAACCTAAAACAAAGTTCTACAGAAATACTCACACAATGATATTCACAGTATCTTAATTCATAAGAGCCACAACCCGGAAACAACGCAAGTCTTATCAAGAGGACAATAAGCAACCCAATTATGTTATCATTGCTCAATGGGATACACAACAACAATAATGAAGGAACAAACTACTGATATTCATAAAACCTGGTTAAACCTAAAAATGTTGAGTCAAACACCAAAGAGTAATAGATACAGACTTTTCATTACATGAAGTTCAAGAGCAAGCAAATCTAATCCATAGTCCTAGAAGTCAGAATAGTGGTGAGTCATCTCCTGCACATGAGAGAACCTTAAGGAGTGCTGGAAATGTTCTATATTGTTATCCCAGATGGTTGCAAGGGAATGTACATGTATAAAATTCCATCAAGCTGCACAACTGAATATTGCGTGCTTTATTATATTTATATAATATCCTTTAAAAAAAAAAAAACCCTTAAGGGGTTTCTATCCAAGAGGCAAAGAAGAGACTATGAAGGATATAACACTCAAGTGGTTCCTTTGAAACAAAAATAGCCACAGTGTGTGTTGGTGTATCAATGCTGAGCAGAAAACTTGTAACATTCTTTAGCATTTTGTAGCAGCACAGGAGACGTTGGAAAAATCTACATTGCAAAATTTCTTTTAGTAATTTGCTGTACTGGAGAAGTTCTAAACAGCAATTCTTAAGGAAGGAAAACCTCTTTCACAAAACATAAAAATATGATTGACAAAGTTGGTTCTATTCATCAGGATGATATTGAAGGATTCACTAATTTTCAAATTGTCTTGCTGGGTAAATATACTATTCGGTAGCATCTTTTTAAAAACACTATTTCATTTGCTTTGAGAACTTAATGTTGGATTTTTAAAAATATCTCAGAGAAGATTTTTTTTAAAGTGAAGAACCTAAGTAAGTAACACAGAGCCTATTCTGCCTGCACAACATTGTGATTCAAGACTTGGTTCCCTGTCTGTCTTTCCTCTAAGCATATCCCAGAGAAAACCATGAGCAAACATTGTTAGAATCCCTGGTTTTAAAATAAGAACACTAAAGCTGAATTTACAAAGAAAAATGAAAAAAATTAGTGTTTTGTTGCAAAAAATGGCATTTTTTCCTTCATAAAATAAAACAATTGCCAGAGGGTGTGTGCACTGGTTGGAGAAAGAGGGAAAGTGAGAAAGGATTCCTCATGGGAAATAGTCATACAGCAATGTCTCTCAAGCAACCGGGTCCAGGATTAAACCAGGGGGTGAGCCATGTGCGATCCAGCACCCTAACTCCCATACTCAAGGCTGAACCCAAAATGGCAATTTTTGTTGGGACAGTCTCAGACTTTACAAACTGCCAAAATAGCTGCTAAATAGCTACTTGACTCTGGGCAAATCATACCAGAAACCTGGGTTTGTTTTATTCATTGTTAAAATAAGGATTACATTTTTAGTTCTATAACTATAGGGTTGTGTTTTTTTTTGTTTTTTTTTTTGTTTTTTTTTTTTGAGAGGTTTTTGCTATAGGGCGTGTGTGCTTGCCAGACAGAGAGAGACAGAGAAACGGAAAGCAAGAAATCATCCCCCAGGGGGGATGGCCATGCCACAATCCCTTCTCCTCCATTCTCCTCTCGGGATCTTGGGCATGCACGCACACGTGCCTGGCGTGAGTTTAAACCAACGGGTCCGGGACTCGAACTGCCGTCGACTACGTGGGAGTCCAGTGACATAGCCATTACACTAAGTGCTGGTTCCTATAACTATAGGTTTTTAACACACTAGAAGTGCCAGGCCCACTATCCAGATAATGCTATTGAACATCTTCATAAGCTGTGCAAAATGAGCGCTCCTATTCTTTAGTCCTGGGATCTATGGATGCAATTCACAGTAAGAACAGGAGAGCTAGCACGCCTTCAGACATTTTCCAAAAAGTATGGTGAAGGCCAAGTATCCTGAGAAAATATTCCTTAAGTTCTCTATCGAAGCAAAGCTATCACTTCCCCTCTGCTTTAAGGGAAGCATCATTCATCTGGCAGTTGACTGCTTGGTGTCCTCTCAGAGCATACACTCTCATCAGATTATTTACTTGGACCCAAGGAAATCAAATGACAAAATTTAGAACTAGTCTATTAGATTTTTTTTCCTGAGAGCTTTTTGCCTAAGGGCATGTGCGCTCAATGGAGAGAGAGAGGAATAGACACAGGGAAAGTGAGAAATCACTCCCCAAGGGGAATGGCCACACCACAACCCCTTCTCCTCCATTCTCCTCCCAGGATCTTGGGCATACACACACACGCACGTGCGGCATGATTTTGAAGCTACTGAGCTACTGGGTCTGGGACTCAAACTGCAGCTGGCCATGTGTGAGTCCAGCAATGTAACAGAATGAAAATCAACAGTGAATTTCAGTTATCTATAGTTTTAAGACTGAAACTGATATTCTTTCAAACCAAGACAATAATATGTGAAGCTGCTCTTCTATCATCATGGTTAAACAGTTCTGAGATTTCCGGTTCCCATTTCTGCACAAACGCGGGCTACCAGGGAAGTAATCAGCAAAGAACCAAACCTATCAGTCGTTTTGCTGGGTTGCCTCATGGACTATGCTAGCAATTGAACAAAAGAGGTAGGTGGTATGATTAACGAATCATTCTGCTCCATTCTTATAATGTTAGCCAGAAAATCTCACTGGTTTTTCAAGAAGTAAGAGGATTAAGACATTTCAAGAAAAGAGGAACATGGAGAAAAGATCTCTATGTTCAGCCAGGCATAACAAACATCACAATTAGCAGCAGCATGTTAAATTATCCTTAATCATTAAAATTAACTTATATTATGCATTCTTCCCATTTTGTATCTTTCAAATTACTTCGACTTTAATTGGCACCAGTAGTATTTTTTCTTAATCGCTTTCATGAAAATGAAGATTATCTCTAAAAGAGTCCATTACATTGGCTTCCCTTAAATCCCCAATCATATTTCATTTGTGAGGCAAATATTAACTTGATTGATAAACATCAGATAATCCTTATCTTCCTCTTCTTTTTAAAAGATTTTGTAGGTTTTCCTGATAGTGATGTTATTGTTATCTTAGTCTAAGTTTTATATTTCAATAATTTGGAAACTAAAATGTTTATTTTTATTTCCCCCTATGGATTTGATGTTTTCACATAGTCATGCTAGATAAATCGCATATGCTTAGGTATGGCTATATTTCATAGATAGGAAGAAGTAGGTCACATTTTCACACAAAGAAGAAAAATTACGCTTCAACTAATGTTTTTCAAAATGTGGTTCTTGGGACCAGCAGTCAGCATAATGGCTATGTCATTGGACTCCCATGTAGTCAAACGCTGGAGCCAGTGACTTAAACTCATGCTGGGCGCGTGATCATGCATGCCCAAGATCCTGAGAGGAGAATGGAGGAGAAGGGATTACGGTGTGGCCATCCCCTCTGGGGGGGTGATTTCTCATTTTCTGTCTCTCTGTCTCTCTCTGTCTTTCTGGCAAGTGTACGTGCTCTATAGCAAAATGTGGCTCTTAATCCACTTGCATCAGAGTATTTTTTTTAAATGAAAATACTCCAGGCTCCACTTCAGATCTAATGAATAGAAATTAAGGGGAAGGGGGACCAGCAGATGGTTACGTTGCTGGACTTCCATATAGTTGATTATGGTTCGAGTACCGGATCCAGTGGCTTAAAACTCATGCCAGGCACATGTGGGTACATGCCCAAAATCCTGAGAGGAGAATGGAGGAGAGGGGATTGTGGCATGGTCATCTCCTGTGGGGGGTTACTTCTTACTTTCTGATTCTCTGTCTCTCTGGTAAGCACATGCACTCTATAGCAAAAATTTCTCTTGATAAAGAAAGAAAATAGAGGGGCTGGCAGGTGGCATTGTGGTTAAGGGTGCTGGACTCCCACATGGCTGACCACGGTTCAAGTCCTGTACCTGGCAGCGTGCTTTGTCACTTTCCCTCTCTCTCGCTCTCTCTCACTCTGTCTCTCTCTGGTCAAATTAAAATAAATACATGAATAAAGGAAGTTAAAAAAAGAAAGAAAATAGAGGGAGAGAGAGAAAGAGAGAGGAAGGAAGGAAGGAAGGAAGGAAGGAAGGAAGGAAGGAAGGAAGGAAAGAAGGAAAAGAGAAATCTACTTCATAAGTAGTTTGGAATAGCATCCCAGTTTGGCCAGAGAACCAGAATGGGTTAAATTAATAAGTTTAAGAGAAACAATGTAAGTCTATCTGAGTTTGGGGATGAAAGAAAAAATTAAAAGAAATGGCAGAACTGCAGAATGGTTAGTAGTTTCCTCAACTCAAGAGCAAATACCTTCTAGGTTATTATACAAATTAAAGATCGAAGATGTTCTGCACACACACCTTTCCTAGTGGCTCTGAAAATAGGAGCAACTAGGAAACACGTTATACAAATGGCATCATAATGTAAAGCATATGCAAATAAAGTACTAATAAGGAGAGGAGGAACTCCACTATTTTTAGATAAGCTATTTGAGAAATATTTGCTGGGTCCAGTCAAAATGAAGGTCTGAGAAGAATGTGAGTGATGAAAAAAAAAAAAAAAAAAGGGTTAATGTGAGCCTGCCTGCCTGAGAGAGCGGCTTCCAGGTTCTACTGAGTTGCTATTTCTAGTGACTATTACAGCAGGTTTCAAAGTTACGCAACTAATTATGTCTCTATATACTCATGCGGCCTCACCTGGTTAACTCAGCGGTTTCTCTACCTGGAAGAAAATAGGAAATCAGAAACTCTGGACTTCTATAAGCCAAGTCTTGCTGTTTTTTTTTTTCTCTTTTTTTTTTCTTTTTATTTCTACTTCTTTGATACATTCAATCATGCTATTTAACTTACAAAGTGAATATTAAAACACGTGTACATTTCTCACGAGTCCAGTTCATCGTACTAGAAAGTTATCTTCTATAGGTAATAATTAGCCTTGCTCTTTCTCTGCTCCCCGGAAAGGTCCCAGTGCCCAGGAGCCTGCTAAGTTTCTCTTCCCTGCCATTGAGAGTCTAGAGTGAGGAGCTGTCTGTGGTGCTGGAAACATCAGTCTGTTCATTCAAGAGGGTCTGAATGATGTTTTGTTTTGTTTTGTTTTGTTTTGTTTTGTTTTAATTCAAAGTAAAACATGTACATTTAACAATTCTCACTATATAAAAAACAATAGACCCCTCCATGCCCTTTCCCTAATCTCTCTCCCCTAATTTTTTTAAAATTACTCATCTACTTGGTTATAAATAATAGCATTATACTCCTATTTCTTGAATTAGTAGTTTCTTATGTTATGTATGAAGAGAATTTAGACGTTCATTGTTAGTTCTTTTCCAGTCCTCTTTCTCTTCTTCTTCTATGCCTTGGGTGCCTTTTAGAAGGAGGTTTCTAGTTCAATTTTCTCTCAGGGAGTGAGAGAGGCAGCTGCTTGGCTGTACGGGGTTGAGGAGAGATGCTGGGTTTGTTAAAGCCTCTTGCAAACACTTTCAGTCATGTTCCACATCGAGTCTATGTTTCATCCCAGTCTTGACTGACTTCGTTCTCCAGCAAAAACTACCCTGCTTGCTTTTGCTGTTCTGTTTTCAACACTTTTCAAATTTTTGAAAATGTGTTGCCATTTTCCATCTGCTATTTTGTTTGTTTAAAGCACATTTATTTCTTTATGTCCACTTTACAACCAGATTCCAGGAAGGAGCTAAGTGCGTATATACAGTAAACTATGTGTCATCCAAAATTTCCTGAATATATAGCAGAAGTCATTTACTGTTTCAGAGACTACTTCTATATAAACTAAGAGTTGAAATCATGTTTTAATATGTTTTGGTTTAATTTTATGAACAGTATTTTAATAGTTTTAATTTTGATAATGTGATGAGAATATAGCATAAATAGACACACTTCATACATTTATCATAGCCAAGTAAATTTGTATGACTCTTTCAGAAAGCAATTAGCAGTTTGTATTTAACAGTTTTTAAATTTTTAATGCTCTGAAACCCAGTAAAATTCCACTTGTAGAAATATGTTACAAGAAAATCATTTTTAAAATTATTTTTAATTTGCTATAGGGCATGTGTGCTCAACTGGAAAGAGAGCAAGAAAGTGAGAACGCACCTCCCAGAAGAGGCAACTGTGCCTCAATCCCTTTTCCTCCATTGTCCTCTCAGGATTTTGGACATGCACCCACAAGTGCCTGGCATGATTTTCAAGCTGCTGGGTCCAGGACAACTGTGCAGATGGCCATGTGGGATCCAGCTGCCTTAACCATGACACTACCTGACTGGCCCAGGAAACAATTTAAAATATAAGAATAATAAAATTATACATGTAGATACTTATCATGTACTTGCTATGAAAGGATAAGATAAGAAATAATATAACTGTAAAAAATCATAGCTAAGTAAGGAAGGCATAAACACCTAATAGAATAGATATACATCTTTTTAAATGTTGCTTACAATGACTGTGTGAAAACAATGAATTTGGACAGTGGGCTGAGGCCCACTCAAATAGTTCTACTTTTGTTAAGAAGGTTTCTTGGGACCAGCAGTTAGCATAATGGCTATGTTGCTGACTCCATGTAGTCTGACTACGGTTTGAGTCCTGGACCGGTGGCTTAAACTCACACTGGGCGTGTGTGCATGCGTGCCCAAGATCCCGAGAGGAGAAAGGAGGAGAAGGGATTGCAGTGTGGCCACCCCCCCTGGGGGGGGGGGATTTCTCGCTTTCTGTCTCTCTGTCTCTCTCTGGCGAGCACACGCACCCAATAGCAAAAACTTCTCCAAAATAAATAAATAAATAAATAAATATAAGAGGAAGTTTTCTTCAAAGATGGAGCAAAACTGGAAATCTGTTTATTGAAGATGTATTTGCATATTATTAATGTGTTGAAATTGTTAAGCAGTTATTTGCTCTTTGACAAGAAAATAAATATTTAAAATATCTTCTAAGAACAAATTCTCAGAAAATTATGAGCTATATTTTATAAAACAGAATCCAAGTATTTGAAAATGCAAGGCAGTTTTGTCGAAAGGACTTGGGATGTACTGGCATAAGTTGATTTTTATGGCAATACAAAATAGTTTCTGAAAGTCTAGTTTGATAATGATGCATGAATATTCTTATTCCAGAGGCCAGTAAAACTAATTACTTCGGAACACTAGTGTTTTTAATTTATTCTAGGTTTCTTTTCTTGAGAAGAATGCAAACTATTTCATATAAATTTACCCATGTGTTCACTTCATTTCTCACTGATACAGGTATGGAGCAAATAGTTTCACAAGTGTATAGCTGGTGAGCTATGAAGTATATTTGGAATCTTATTGATAGCTATATTGTAGAAACCCAAACTGTCCTGTATCTTAAGTCAATTGTTCTTTGCACTGGCTTTTACTGCCATTTTGTTAGACTGAAAAAATAGCCCTCAAGGATGATCAACTGCAATGCAGAAGAGATTAACCTCTTGCTTCCTGGTAATGATTTTAGAGTATTAAAAAATAATAATAACCTACAGTGAGCAAAAAGCAAATGTGAACATTAATGATCAATTATGTTGTTTGAGCAAAGTTTAAGACTGAAACTTAATGACTGAATCCATCGTGACATTAAATGAATAAGAACGGGTTAATGACCCATGTCAGAATGAGACATCACTATATCTCATTTATATCATCTTATAAGCACTGAGAAAATAACTAAGTAGTAAGGCATTTTATGTTAAATGACTATCTGGAAAGATTGTTTACTTAAAAATGTTTTAAAAAGAAATTTGTTCCTCTTGATTACTACTGACTACTTCAGCCAAACTAATAATATGCACTTTATTGTCTGTGATGAAAATGTGACCCATAATTAGTATTGTGCCTTGAATGATTGTCCAATGCAGACAGAATTCCATTATGATGATACCACCACAGCATTTCATTTTATGTAATAACTATTTCCATTTCAAAATAAGAGCTCTGTTATTACTACTTTGATGCTGTAAATATAATGCAATGTATTAAAAGAAAGCTCTATTAATACATATGCTTATAAATCCTTGCTATAAATCTATTTAAGACAGTACACTTTAGGTTCAGTACTAATGTATATATCTGCAATACTTTACATAAATTTGTATTTTAGGTTAAATTATTAAATTGCCTTAGGAATATTTTTCTTGTATCAAGAGGAGCTGTTACCTTGAGGAGTAGAGATGGAATCGTAATAGGAACTTGGGACATCAATGGTTCCTTTCCTATAGCTACATATGTTATTGAAAAAAATATAGTGATCTTCCTTAGGCCCAACTTGGGGTGATTTGGAAAAGAGAAAGAAATTTATAACTTTAGATAACCTTAAAACTTACAAAACTACAGGTATGTTCCTTATGGAAATGCCAGGTCCTTATGGGAGGGTGAAAAGGGAGAAAAAATTATACACTGAGAACAATTACACTTCAATTACAGCTGAAGTCTATAATTCCATTGAGCTACCAGCTGTTGAGTTTCCATAGTAAGCGTCTTTTTAAACAGAAAAAAAAAACCCTAAAATGTCTGTATTCATAAATCATCAATACTGCATTCTGAAAACTATGCCAAATTGTATTGGAATATATTCAAACATACCTACTCTCGTCCTTCAAAACTCCAACTAAACAATCAACTATTGTTCAATAGTTTTTTCTGGATGGCCTGATAAAAATTATTACTCAATTTTTAGGACCACCACATAGTATTTTATATTTAATTAGTTTTCCACAAGTATCCCAATATTACGTAATAATTTGTGTTCATGATTATGTCTTCCACTAAGCCAGGAGCGCTTTAATATCTGGGGCTATCTAACTTGTTTTTATATCCCAGGAGAGAGAGTCAATGTCATAAAGACAGTCATTTCTAAATATATGCTTTAAAATCATCAAATTTGTATTAACAAATATTGAGTCCCTACTGTCCTATAGTAAATAAACAAAAAGCTTTTATAAAACTTTCTTACTAATGTAATAGACAATAATCAAATACATGTCTGTTCCACGAGGAGATGAAAAGTAATGAGCAAGAGCTATAATAGAATAGACATGGAAGATCTTTCTGGACTAATAATGAGATCGCGCAGAGACCTCCAGTGGATAAGAACCAGTGTGCCATTGTGTGGAGGAATCAAAGATCCTCTCTTTGATTTCTAGTCAGGCTCTACGGAGAATTCTTGACTAGCCCTAAACCTTGGGCAAAAACGGCAGACCCTGGGACCAGCAGTTAGCATAATGGCTATGTCGCTGGATTCCCATGTAGTTGACTATGGTTCGAGTCCCGGACCCAGTGGCTTAAACTCACGCCAGGCGCATGTGCGTGCGTGCCCAAGATCCCAAGAGGAGAATGGAGGAGAAGGGATTGTGGCATGGCCATCCCCCCTGGGGGGTGATTTCTCACTCTCTCTCTCTCTGTCTCTGTCTTTCAGGCAAGCGCACGTGCCCTATAGCAAAAACCTCTCCCAAAAAAAAAAAAATGGCAGACCCTCTCACAACATCTCATATACGCATATAAAGAAAGCTAAACAAATGCTAGCATAGTTTCTAAAAGCTCAAGGCCACATCCCTAGAATGATGTCTCTAGCTCCCTTGAGTGTCCATCTGAAAGGTTTCATGCTGCCAGGAGAACTTACTTTTGACCCTGGCCACAACCTGCTGATGGGCAAAGAGGCTCCTGTACCCCCTCTTAGGGGCAGAAGCTTTAGAAACCTTTCCATTTAAATTCCTTTCCTGCTCTTTTAAGAACAATTTTTATTATAAAATAATGTACGTAAAAATAGTTGTGCATCTTTGTGGGATACAGTATGTATTTTTAAAACATATACACTACATGTAATGATCAAATGAGAACAATAAACATATCTACCATCTCCAACATTATCATCACTTTAGGTTGCACACATTTAAAATCTGATCTTCTCATTATCTTAAAAAACATAATGAATTATTACTAACATTAGTTTTTATAATAATTATTTTATTTAACTTTATTTACTTTTTTATTTTAATTTGACCAGAGAGGCACAGAGCAAGAGTGAGAGAGAGAGGGAAAGCGAGAAAGCAAGCCACCAAGACCAGGACTGGAACTGTGGTCAGTCATGGGAGAGTCTAGCCTCCTTAACGACCAGGCCACCTGCCAGCCCCGTTACTAACGTTCTTTATTGTGCTATAGTATTCTATGACTCATTCCACTTGTTTACATGCACTCTTGTATCTGTTAGTCACCTTATCCCCACCTCTCCTGAGGACATACGATATTTTTCTTTCAGAGCCTGGCTTG
Source organism: Tupaia belangeri chinensis (assembly GCF_000334495.1). NCBI lineage: Eukaryota > Metazoa > Chordata > Mammalia > Scandentia > Tupaiidae > Tupaia > Tupaia belangeri. Next base: position 110,599 of record NW_006198026.1, on the reverse strand, counting down.
GTTCATTTAGCATTATTTCCCCCAGTGATATCCATTTTGCCTCAACTGACAAAAATTCATCCTTTTTGTGGCTGAATATCAATTCTTTGTTTATGTATGAATACATATACATATATATGATATATAGGAACATATACATATAAACCACATACATATGATATATATGTGAGATACATATCCGTGGTCAGCCATGTGGAGTCTATTGACTCAATCTCCATGCTAATTGCTGGCACCCTAGTCTGCTCTATTTAACTTGGTAAAATAAAAACATTTGTAACCACTCAGAACCACAGGGAACATTGCCCTGGCATAAAACAAGCAAGATTCAGCTACCCAATGATTTTGCTCATCATCATGACTTATTAAAGATAATTTCTTGAATTAAGGGTATAGCATTCTAAAGTAATCAGAGAACATATATCCAGGAAATATCACTTAAAGTGTTTCTAGCACAAGAACTTTCTCAAATCTTTGTATTGATTCTGAGAAACATATAGCTTAGAAAAACGGATTTAAAAAAGATCCCTGGGTTTAACTAAAATCCCTTTGTCTAAAAAATAATTCCAGAAAAAAAATTTACAAAGCAATCATCTGGGAACTAAAATAAGCTGCATTTAGGGTTTAGTATAGTATCATTCATTCATTTATGCATCAAACATACACCAAGATCCTACTGTACGCCAGCCACAGTGTTTTTCACTGAGATCATTCAGTGTGTTCCCTGAAACACCTACTGCCCTAACTCCAAGAAGAAATGGCAGCCCCTTGGCCTACACAAACCTGACACTAGCTTAATTACTTACTTTACAGCACCTCTCTTTGGTGTCTGACGCTACTTGCATTTACATTGAATCCAGACCCTGACCTCAAGTTAGTTTTATGAACTAGCAAGATTTGTATTTACTCCTCTGTACATGGATTGGGGAAGAAATCCCTAACTCGTGGTTTTGGCCCCAGCGGCAGTGGTGTAGCAGGAGTGAATGCTCTGCGGTACTGGAGGTCATACAGAAGATTAAGATTTATATTCCAGTTATCTGTGCTCTATGGCAGAAGCTGAAAGTTTGGAAGGTATAGGAGCAGGGAGGGCAACGGCAGATACTAGAAATAATAAGGATGGGGTAATACAGGGTCAGGTACTGGAGGGAGGGAGGGGAACAGGGGAAGAAATAAAAAAAAAGATTTAGTTCTCAGGCTGATCTGTACACACCAGGCATTGTGCCCATGACCCTGGTAAGTTTGGAGAGGTCAGGGGTGGGGGAGGGAGTGAGGCTGCAGTGAGAGACCCTGTTGAGGGTGATTCTCTCGCTCTCTCCCTCTCTCCCATAAATTAAATGAATGAGTAAACTTTTTTAAAATCTCATTTCTATACTCCTCTCTCAGAAAGTGCTAACATTTCAATATACTTAGAATACTCTTTAAAAGTCCTATGGACTTGTCTCTAGCTGAATAATAAATTCAGAGATAGCTTCTGTTATCTAAAAATGACCAGAGGCTACATAAGGACTGTAGAAAAGCTTCCTGGGAATGTTTTTTGAGAGTTGTATGAATTTTGTAACCACACTAAATCACTATGAAATAAACATGTCATATTTTTCTTCAAGGGTTTAAACAGTTTTCAGAAGTTAAAACTTTCACCAACAGGTTTCTAGTTAGACTACTGTGACATCCTTCTAAGTTTCAGCCCTCTCCTGTGGCATCTTTTTTTCAAAGAATTATTTTATTTCACTTTATTTATTTATTCATTCATTTTTTTAATTTGACTAGAAGGGACAGAATCAGAGAGAGAGAGGGAAAGTGAGAAAGCAAGCCACCAGGACTGAGACTCAAACCGCAGTCAGCCATGTGGGAGTTCAGCATCTTTAACCACCATGCCATCTGCTGGCCCTAACATCGGCTTTTATTTCCCTGATTCGGGCATATTTTGGATGGCTTCTTATTCACTTTTCATTATTCTACTTTAGGGAGCTACTGTGAAGATGAAGACATATACAGACCAGTCACCTTTACATAGATTATTGATCCAGAGTCATTTCAACATTAACATTCAGTCTACTGAACAGTAATTACTACTGATCAAAAAACAGGAAAAGAGAGGGCTCAGTTGTAGTCTTATTTATTATCATCATTATTTCTTTTTCTTTCTTTTTTTTTCAGTTTATAGCTTTTATTATATAAAACCAAGGTAATTTTGCTTGCATCATCAATATTTAAAAGCCACTTGGCTGACCACATTTGGACACCTATGTTTTGAAACATGTGAGGAAACAGCTGGGATCACATTTATAGTATTGCATTGTATAATATGCTTCAAATACAAGATGTGTAATTTCAAGTGAGCAGTATTTACAGACATGTTTGCATCCAGAGTAGCTAAAAAAAGTTAAAAATGAAATAAAACCTTGGAAAAAAGATTTTAAGCTCATTCTCTTCAACTTCCTTTTTTGTTTTTGACACAGGGAGCCTATCTCCTTAAGAAAAAAAAAAATTCAAGGCTCCCAGCAATATGGCTTTATAAAGCTATAAGTAAAGATTTTAGAAGTAAAATATATCTTTTATTCATTCCTTTGTCTTTCCTATAGGAAATTCAAGGTGTATCATTAAAATAATTTTGGACAATTTTTTCTATTCTTCATGAGACACTAGACTTTTTGTGTTTAGTTTGTAAATATTAAGAAGATAAACAAAACAAAATTAAGGATAGCTTTAATTCATATTATTGTCAAAGAAAACCTAAAACAGATAGAATACATTAACACGAATGAAGTGTTTATATTTTTCAAGCAACAATTATATTGGGTTGTCGGAAAAGTCATAGTGTATTTTTTATATGTTTTCCTATACAAAAATGCATCATGACTTTTCCAACAACCCAATACATCAAACCTTTTCATCTAATAAAGAAAAAAGTTATAATTCACTGCATCATCTGGCTCAGCCACAGTGGTACACAACTAAGACTCTCTGCTCTGTAGGCTTGGACCACGTGGGAGGTCCAGACTCATTCCTGATTCAACCTAAAGGTCAGCAAGTGACCTGAGTCTCTATTCCCAGCCACTATGGGAGGCTAAGGCAGGAGGATTGTGAGCTCAAGGCTGACCCGGGCAACAGAGCAAGACAAAACAAGGAACATGTTAACTATAATCAAAGGAAATCCTGGAGAGTTTAGAAACAGTCATCTATGCATGAACAATTAATTTATGATAGAGATGGAGCTAATATTATATTCAGTAAATGGTAAAATTCAAAAAAAAATCTACCCTAGACTCTACCAGCCCCCACTCCCACCAACACACACACACACACACACACACTCACCCTCGTTCCAGGTAGACTGGTAACAAAAATGTAAAATGACAACAATTCTGGAAAATATTAAAAGAATCACTTTATTAATTTGGTATACTAGACTGAATAATGACCTTTTAGTATCTGAAACCTAGAAATGTTACCTTATGTGGAAAAAGCAACTTTTCAAATGTGATTATCTGTCCTTTAGGTAAATACCCAAGAGTGAAATTAATGGATCATATGGTAGTTCTATTTTTAAATTTTTGGGACACTATGCTGTTTTCCAATGGCCAGAGTAATTGACATTCCCACAAGGGTACCCTTTATCTGCAACCTTGACAGCACTTGACAGCATTATTTTTGGATTTTTGATGTCAACCATTCTAGCTGAGTTTAGGTAATACCTCATTTTGTTTTAGTTTGCATTTTCTTATTATAAGAGATGGTACACAATTTTTTATTTGTCAGAGGGCTCATGTACTTACCAGAGAAAGAGAGAGAGAGAAAGAAAGAGTGAGAGGCAGAATGAGAAAGCACCTCCCATGGAGAATAGCCATGCCATGATCCCTTCTCCATTTTTGCTCTCAGGATTTAGAGCATACACACACAAGTCCAGTGTGCTTTTTAAACCGCCAGTCCAGGACTCAAACTGCATGGTCAGCACTGTGGGATTCTGTGGCCTTCACCACCATGCTACCAGCTGGCCTAAGAAGCTGACCATATTTTCATACACTTTTTCACTATTTTAATTTTTAAGGATCTTTAGATGGGGAAATTGTTTAGGATATTGGCATGTATCCCAAATGCAATCACATGTATTCTTATCAAAGGAAAGCAGAAGGAGATCTGACCAAGCAGACAGAAGAGGTAAGGACAGAAGAGAGAAGAGGCAGAGAATGTAGTGGTGCAGCCACAAGCCAGCCATGGCTGGCAGCTACCAGAAGCTGAAGAGGCAAGGACCCTCGAAACCTCCAGAATCTGTGCGGCCTTACCTTACACATTCAGTTTTGCCCAGGGATACTTAATTTTGGACTTGGAGCTCCAAAGGAGAATAAATGTTTGATCTTTTAAGCCCCCAAGTTTTGATTAATTTGTTGTAGCAACTACAGGAAATGAAGACACATGGATTAGACAAGGATTGTTAAAACTGGTCACTGAAAAGCACCCGTCATGAAGAAAGAGATTGACAACTTAGACTTTATTAAAGGTGAGAATCACTATTCATTGAAAGACATCATTAAGAAAATGAAAACAAAGGCTAGATATGGAGAAGTATGAGATACATAAAATAGACAGAGATACTGCATCTCCTCATGCACAAGCATAATTTCATTTATTTGGTAATTCATGTCTTTTAATGAAGTGTGAGTGTGTGAGTGTGTGTGTGTGTGTGTGTGCACGTGTGTGTGTGAGTGTGTGTGTGTGCATGTGTGTGTGTGTGTTTTCTCCATTATAGATCTTATACTTTTTTTTAAAGAGATTTACTTTTCCCTTAAACTCTACAATGAAAATAATTACATTTTTAAAACTACATGTTCCTAATTGGTTGTTGGTACATTGGAAATTGCTCTTTGTATTTCTTTTTGCCTTTTTTTTTTTTTTTGAGAGGTTTGCACTATAGAGCGCGTGCGCTTGCCAAACAGAGAGAGACAGAGAGACAGAAAGCAAGAAATCACCCCCCGGGGGGATGGTCACACCGCAATCCTTTCTCCTCCATTCTCTTCTCGGGATATTGGGCATGAACGCACACGCGCCCTATGTGAGTTTTAAGCCACCGGGTCTGGGACGTGAACCGCGGTTGACTACGTGGGAGTCCAGCAACATAGCCATTATGCTAACTGCTGTTTCCCAGCTCTTTGTATTTCTTTATCTATCAAAACTATTAGATTTTTTTCACATCAGCAACCATTTCTTCAGCAAATCATTGTTTTATTTTCCTTCTCAATAATAGTATCTCCTCTTTTAAATAAGTGTAATCTTACCTTTTATTAACACTGTAAGTGAAATATTGAATAGAAGTCATGAATGCTGGTATTTTTGCCTTTTTTTTTATATATCAGCATAATGACAATAAATTTATTGGGAAGAGTTAAGAGGAGTGAGAGGCAACTCCATTTGTTAAACCATAGTTCAATTACAACCATGTTTCCAATATTTGTGCCTTAGTTATGATGCTTGTTGGGGGAGGGGGGAGGTTACAGCAAATAAAATAATATACTCTCAACTATCCAACCATTCTTGCATTTTGGTTTTAAATTCTACTCAATTCTGATATGTTTAATCTATATATTATTTGATTTTGTCAGTAACTTTTTAGGATTTTTGCCTATTTGTTCATAGTATTGACCTATAACTTTTCTGTTTCTTACAGTCCTTATCTGATTTCATAGCAAAGCTATAATAGGCTTTCAGAATGACTTGGAAGACCTATTGCTATCTAATCTATACAGTAGTTTATATTAAGTTTACATTACCCTTTCTTTAAGATTTTGCAAAATACCCTTGTAAACCCTCCTGAACACAGAATTTTGAAAGGTAGGGACAGGATATAGAATACTTATTTCATTTGTTTAATGATTATGGGTATCTACAAGTTTTTACTTCTTGAGGCTATTTTGATATTTTCAGTATTTTTCAGAAAATTACCTGTTTTAGCTAACCTGTCAACTTTATTAACATAAATTCATTTCTTTTTTGATAGTTTGAACATGTTATAATGTGACATAATCTATGTCCTTTATTATGTATTTTATTTTTGACACATTCAAACGTTGTATATCATTACGGTTTGCAAAATGAATTTCCTCAGCATGAATACACTATATAATCATCCAGTTAAAGATATTATCACACACGTTATCAACAGATAATTTTCCATTTTTGTGTCCCTTAAATCTTTTGCTTCTTTCTTTTTCCCCTTGATTCCCTTCCACTCACCCTCCCCACTCCCCACCCTACTACCACACTATCTTTACTACGACAATTATTTTCCGTGCTTTTATTTCTTTCAGTCTTTCAGTTTCTGCCATACGGTGCAGAAATTGGATATATAGCAAGTGTGGACACACTTTCTTCCATAGCCTGGCTTGCTTCACTTAGCAGTAAATCTTTCATATTCCTCCACTTTCTATCAAATGCCAGTGTCTCCTTGTTTTTCATGGTTGAACAATATTCCATAGTATATGTACCACACTTTTTCAATCCATTCATCTCTTCATGGACATTTGGGTTGGTTCCATTTCCTAGCAACTGTGAATAATGTCACAATAACCAGGGGTATGCAAGTACTTTTCTTTTTTCTTTTTTTGGAGAGGTATTTGCTATAGGACGCGTGCGCTCGCCAGACAGAGAGAGAGAGAGAGAGAGAGATAGAAAGCAAGAAATCATCCCCCAGGGGGGATGGCCATGCTGCAATCCTTTCTCCTCCATTCTCCTCTCGGGATCTTGAGCACGCACGCACACGCACCCAACGTGAGTTTTAAGCCACTGGGTCCGGGACGCGAACCGTGGTTGACTACATGGGAGTCCAGCAACATAGCCATTACGCTAACTGCTCGTCCCAGAAGTACTTTTCTAATTGAGTGTATTTCTATCCTTTGTGTAGATACCCAGGAGTGGACTTGATGGCTCATATGGTAGTTCTATTTCTAGGTCTTTAAGGAACCTCCATATGGATCTCCACAGTGGCTGTACTAATTTACATTCCTATTAACAGTGTGGGGTAGTGCCCTTTTCCCCACAGCCTCACCAGCACTTACCATTTTTTGTTTTTTAAATCTTAGCTAATATGACTGGGGTGAGGAGGTATCTTGTGATTTTGATTTGCCTCTCCCTTATGATAAGAGATCTTGAGCATTTTTTCATATGCTTTTGGGTTGTTCATATGTCTTCCTCAGAGAGTTGTCTGTTCAGCTCATTTGCCCATCTTTTAACTGGGTTGACCATTTTTTTTTTCGGGTGAGCTTTTTGAGTTCCTTGTATGTTCTGGTTATTAGTCCTTTATCTGAGGCATATTTTGCAAATATATTCTCCCATTCCAAGGATATGTCTTATTTTTTATAACTAATATTGTGTGTTATATCTTTCTCCTTAATCACTCTCACTAGATGGTGGTTATTTTATTAATCTTTTCATATAATCAGCTCTGGGTTTGTTTATCTTTGCTACTATCACTTTGCAAAAAATACATGTTTTTCCAATTCAATACAATTGAATTTAAAGTGATCTGAAATTAGGTTGTTGACTTAATTGTGTACTATGAGAAATATATCTGGTTAGATTATCAATATGAGTCATTTTCTAATATAATTCACTCCTGGTAGGAAAGATCAATCATAAGATTATTGAATTAATGAAAAGAAATATTTTAAGGAGTGCCTCCACAAGCACAGCTAGATGGATGATTGCTATTCTCCAAATAAGGCATGTTTTCCACTTAGGTACCAAAATTACTCCTCAAGAACTAATGTGTTCTTTCTTCTTCATTGTCTGGCATGTAATAGGGACTCAATTTTATGTCTTCAGTTCAATAAGTGAAGGAGACAAACAAATACATTTTAAAATTTTCATTTCTTTTTAATCTAGTATATTCTTTTCATCTTCATTGACTAATTCTAGTAACAGGTATTCAGCACTATTCAGGGGTATGACCACACAATAGTAAATAACACAGGGATGATCCTGATTCACAGAGCTTTGTATTCTTCTGTGAGGAAAGTTGGAAAGTAAGTAAGCAATGAACTAAATACAGTAGCAGAATGGAGGAAAGGGGTACAATATCTGAAGTTGTCATTAAAGATTGCTCTGGAAAAAGTACTTCTGGACCAGATGGTGATGTGGTAGTGAATCACAATACTCTGTAAGGCAATCACACAAGAGAAGGCTCCCAGTTCAAGACTGAAGACCTCCCTGAGTATACCAGACTTGGGCTTATCCATGATCTGGTGCTGACTAAAGCCAGGGGTGGATCAGTGTCAGGACTCTACTGGGGTAAATCTCTCTCTCTCTCTCTCTCTCTCTCTCTCTCTCTCTCTCTCT
>NW_006198026.1:73645-102006 GCF_000334495.1 Tupaia belangeri chinensis | reverse complement strand
AAAAAAATATTTCTGAGACCAAAATTAGGAAAACCAACCAGCCATGAAAAATTAAAAAAAAAAAAAATGATAGGAATACACTGAAGGAAAGGTACCAAATGTAAAGACCACAAGGTCAAAAAGCTTGGCACATAAGAGAAAGAAACTCATCATAGTCAGAACCCAGGAAAGGAAAGGTGATGGGTAGAAGATGGGGCAGATAGGAGCGGATCACAAAATGTCCTGTAGGCCAGAGTGAGTCTTCGGCTTTGCTCCCAAACACTAAGTCATATTAGAGTTTTTGTCGTGTTTTTGTTTATGTTTGAACACAGAACAGTGCGATCTGATTTCAGGTTTTAAAATACAATTTTAGTTGCTGTTTATAAAAAGTGGCTTGTAAGGCAATGACAATGAGAACAGAAATTCAGCTCAGTTTTAAGATGATAGGGGGATTTGGAATAGCCCAGTGACAATGGAGACGGGGAGAATGAACCAATTTAATGTGCAATTTAAACTGAGAACAATCATATATATTAATTAAATGTGAGATATAGAGGGAAATAAAGAATAATAAAATAAAGATTAGTCCAGGATGTGGGGCTTGAGAAGATGAATACAGGAATAACATTACAGTATATTGCAATACGGTTGTCAAGATGCCAAATTTCTCCACACTAATTACATTGCACGGATATTTTCCTGACAGAACAGAGATAGTAAACTACAATGCAGGGAACAATTCATTATGAGCCAGAGAATTTCAATACATATCCCATAGATACAATATACTGGCTGCACAAAATTTACTCTCAGGCCAAAACTATAAAAATAATTACCCAAATGATTGTGAGAATTAAAGGAGATAACATGGAAAAAAGTAACCAGCATAATATCTAGCTCACAGCAATTGTTCAGTAAATATTTGTTAAATATGGCTACAGACACAGTCTAATCACCTCGATAAGTGATAGAAGATACTCTGTTAGCCTTAGATTACTCAAGGATTTTTTTTTCTTTCTTACTCAGAGATGGAGTCTAAGGACCACCTTATTCTGCAGAATCATAAATCTATCAGTTATTTTTTTCAAGTGTGTTATTCTTCAGGTGTTTAAGCTTGTCCGGTTTAATATTAAGTGTGTTTCACTTTACTAAAAGAGGTAATTTATGCATACTATCAGCACATTTTCAAAATGTGTCATACTTTAAACTGCCACAAGAGGCATAGAACAATTTGACATTAGATTATTTAGGGTAAACTCCATCTCAACTGTTCCTTATGATTTGTGCAAGTTAATCAAATATCTCTAAATCGAGGTTTTTATAATGGCAGCAGACAAGCAGAATTGGAATGGATAAACTTTTAAGACATATTTATTTCAGGTCTCTAGAATAAGAGAGAATATACTGCCTTCTTTGGAGATAACTGTTAATCACATGATGAGTTATATACATATAACCTTCCTTTTTAATGTTCATGTTAATTATAATCAATTCTTTCTGGAAATAAAGATGATATTGAGTATTTACTGAGTCCCAGATCAAGAACATCTACACTCAGAATTAATAGTCTAGTTGTGGGGAAATAAGCAAAGATTGAATGAATTAATAAATCAATCACTAAAAACACAAGGCAGGGGCCAGATGGTCAGGCAATGGTAATGTAACTGGGCCCACCCAGGAAAGGTCTTGGTCCACATTCTGTGACCTCGCTGGACCCACAAACTCCTGTAATCTGTGATAAGACTCTGTAAGGAATTGCTATTTCTTTGTCTCCAAGGAAATAAATATATAAACATACAAAAAAAAAAGGACAATTATTTACTAAGGGCCAAGAAAGAAAGAAATAGGGTAATGTAAGAAATAAATTATAACAGAGTGAAGAGGTTACTTTAGTCAGTGTAAGTCCTACTAAGAATCATTTACTCTGAGAGTTGAAAGATGAAAACATTTCAGTCTTGCAATTCAATGAGAATACAAAATTAATTCCAGAATTAACAGCAAATATAACATCCAAGATGAGAACAGTCTTGAATTGTCAGATGAAAAAAATGAAAGACTAACTAATGTGATTGAATGTGTAAAAGAACATGAAATAAAAAAGTAAAAAAAGAAAAAAATGAAAGGCAAAGGCTGACAGAAGAAACTGGGTAGAGAATAAATAGTACACAAAAGATAGACTATTAGAAGATTTTAAACAGTGAAGTTACATGGTTTAAAATTAATAATACAGGGTAAAGGTTAGAAGCAAAGATATCCTACGATAGGCTAGTACTCATGGAGGTAGGAATTAGAGAGAAGGTGAAAAGTAGCAGGGTTTGGAAAGTACCCTGTAGGTGAGGATGACAAACATTGTTAATGAGTCTGGATGTATGGACAGCTGTAATGACTCCTTTATTATTTGAATAACTGGAAAAATGATAGTGTCATTTATTGAAATGTGGAAGACTGAGCGAGTAGCAGGATGAAAGGAAGTAGGGACAGACCCAAAAGTGAAAGTTCAGCAGAGAATCAATGTAGAATGCTTGCAAAGTATCTATTTGAATTCTTGAAAAGGTAAGACACTAGTCCGGTATATCATTCTGAATCTCAGAGGTTAGGGCTGAACAAACTTAGTACTCAGAAGGGTAAGATGGCTTTACAAGTCACAGGACCATATCAGATCACATAAGTAGAAGGCATAGACAGGAAATGGTCAATTACTTCAGTATTTAAATTTCAGAGAAGGAGAATCAGCAATAGAGAGGAAGAAAGAAGAAAAATAAAACAAGAAATAGTCTTCTAAAAGACAAGTAAAATAAGAATTTCAAGAAGAAAGAGTAGTCAACTGTACAAATAATGCTGAGAATTTCTAAGTTCAAAACAAGAACTATGAGACTTAATCAAGGTAGAACACATGGATGGCTTTGACAAAAGCAATTTCAGTGAATTGATATCCAAATAATTAAAGTGAACTGAAAGAGAATGGGTGGAGAGAAAAGTAGAGACAAGGTATTGTTACCGAACTCAAATTAGGTTGGCTTGCTCAAGTGCTATAAAACCAAACCATAGGCACATGGTGTGGTAAAGGAAAGTACAAAATTATGGCAAAGCACAAAGCAAGGAGAGCGGGCAGCTCATGCTGAAAAAACCAGTATCCCCAAGATGTTCCCCACATGTGTTTTTAAGGGTAAAATTAGGGGCTGAAGTCCCAAGTGCATGATCAGTTCAGTGATTGGTTCAAGAGGGCGTGATCATCTTGTGGGCATTCTTGATTGGTGAGGCCTTAGATAATCAAATTTCTTTTTAGGTTTTTGGAGCCATTCAGCCTGGAGTTTTTGAGCTCACAACCAGTACTTTCCAGCCTACAAAACATTTTACATATTGAAATGAAAACCTTATCTTTCCTGTAAGTGAGAGTTTTAGGGTCAAATGGCCCTCACTCATGGTCCATGTTGGTCATTATTATAACCAAAGTCTGAAGACTTACCCCTTACTCTGGGCCATTACAATGTAAATAGACCTTATATTTCAGAAACCCTAGGAAATACATTAGGGGGTTCTTGCTCGGTTTCAGTATCTGCAATACAAGCTTGAAGAACAGAAAAACAGGACAGGGCTAGAGAAATAGTCTGTGGGAACTAGATTTTTGTCTTTTCTTCTTTTGTATGAGAGAGTGAGAGAGAGAGACAGTAGGGAAAAGGAAAAGGAAATAGAGAGAGGGAGACCTTTGATAGGATCTTGTCATGTCACAATGCTCTTGCCCACGCATCCCAGTTAGCTAGGACCAGGAGCATGCCACCATGCCTGGCCAGTTAGGTTGGACCAGGAATCAAACCCAGGTGTCACATTTGGCCTCAGCTACCATGTAGCAGTATCCTCACACTTATGTCACCATAGTTGGGACACTTCGAAAAAAAATAAATTACAAGGTCCAGTAGGTGGCAGAGTGGTTAAGGCACTGAAGTCCCATATGGTTGACCACAGTTCAAGCCTGTACTCAGTGTCTTGAAAAATCACACCAGGTGTGTGTGTGTGTGCATGCCCCAAATCCTGAGGAGACTGGAATGGAAGGGATTGTGTTGTGGCCATCTTCCCTGGGAGGTGACTTCTCACTTTTTTTCTCTGCCTCTCCTGCCTCTCTCTGTCTCTCTGCAGCAAGCTTTTTGCCTATGGTGCATGTGCTTGCTGCAGAGACAGAGGAAAACAGTGAGAGGGAAGGTAAGAAATCACCCAACTAGGAGGACAGCCTTGCCACAATCTCTTCTCTTTCACCCTCCTTCTGGGATCTTAGGCATGCACACATATGTGCTCTGCATGAATTTAGAGCTACAAGGTCTGGGACTTGAATTGTGGTTGGCCATGTGGGAGTCCAGTACATTACCACTGTGCTATCTGCTAATCCTCCAAAATTTTTTAAATAAATTGTATTCTGTATATCTGAGATTTACAAATAGGATTTAAGATACATATAGATAAGCAGATACATATAAATAAAGATACTATAATAGTTATATAGTGGAGCAGATTAACATATTTATCATCTTACATAGTTACTTTTTTTCATGACATAAGCAGCCAAAATCTAGTTATTTAACAAAAATCCCTAATGCAAAGCCAGAAAGAGAACATTCCTGAGCCAAATACTGCATTCTGTTTGTCTGAATTTACTTTCTTAATCTTTTACCTTTATCATACCCGTATTTTATTAACAAAAATAAGTAGTATTACTTCTTTTTTCTTTTTTGTTTTTTTTTTGAGAGTTTTTTTGCTATAGGGTGCGTGCGCTAGCCAGACAGACAGAGAGAGACAGAGAGACAGAAAGCGAGAAATCACCCCCCCAGGGGGATGGCCATGCCACAATCTCCTCTCAGGATCTTGGGCATGTACGCACACGCGCCTGGCGTGAGTTTTAAGCCACTGGGTCCAGGACACGAACCGCGGTCGACTACGTGGGAGTCCAGTGACATAGCTATTACGCTAACTGCTGGTCCCGTAAATGGTATTACTTCTAACATGCATTTTAAAACTTGACATACTACTTTTATAATCTACAAGAAAATTCATTGTAAAAATATAGCAAAGTAATTTATAAAGTGTTTCAATTATCCCTTCTTTCCCCCCTTTATATTTAATCTAAACATTCTAATAGTGTCTTAAGAAACTTTTAGTCAGACAAAAAATTTTGTTTATATCTCATGCTTTGACACAGAGGTTTGTTAATAAAAGAGAAATTTTCATTTAAATTGGTTAACTTTAGATTATTTTCATTGTTTTATTAGAATATTCTTAAAATTTCTAGTAGTAAATACTTGAAACTGTCCTTTAGCTGTCAGAACATAAATTGACTTTTATTTTCCTCCTCTTCAACGAAATATAATTAAAATGAGAATATTCTCAATTAAAGTAGAAAGACATTTCAATTAAAAAACAATCTATCTTATTAAGTTAAAATTAAATTTCAGTTTTCATTTCATGTAACTGCATTAAACCACGCTTCAACATTTTATCTGCTTTCAAACTATGTACAGAAATACTTCAGTTTTCCAATGGCAAGTCTTAGTGTTTTAGAAAAAAGTGTTAGTATTCTTAAAGTGAAATGTTAGCACCAAAGTTGTATGATATAATAGTCCCTATCAGAAATTAATGACCTGTAACCAAAATGGATATATAAAAGAATCAGCCTTATAATAAAACATTCCTTAGGGAGAATATTAGGAAAATGTACTTCCAGCTTATTAAATTCACTATTTAATTGGGTGGTTACTGTTGCACGCAAATTTATATTTCTTTGAAAAACTGCTGGAGAAGTAGTTTCTCTCTATTTGATAGTCTTTTAGCTTAAAAAAATCAAATTTTATACACAATATACTGTACATTGAATTGTATATTACATAGAAAGCTAAAACAAGGTTTCAGTAGTGGTAATTATTGGGTACCATATTGAGTGTAGGAAATAGAAAGTACTTTCAATATATTTAACTCAGAATATTTTATATATTCAAAATACTAGAAGGTACAAAAAAAAATTCTCTCTCCTTATCATTGACATAAACTCCCTTTTATATAATAAGCTTTGCAGAAAATCAAGTAAAAAAAAAAAGCAACAACTTAAAAATACTCATAGATCTAAGAATATGAATTCACAAAGATATTATCTAATGTTCTTTGTACTGGATACATAAAGAGTATGTCCTTCATAAAACAAGATCAGTGTGTAGAAATAAAGATACTAGGTTGAACCATATGAAATTGCTCAGATTTAATGTTTTTTACTTGCAAAAATATTTTTATATAATTCAGCTTGACATATGATGGTAAGAGAATGGCAACTATATTAAGTAGTCTTAGTATAGAAAATATCCATGAGGAGTTAATTTTTCAGTTGTTGTTAAGAGAGAAACATAATCTAAATTTTGCAAATAACTCAAGCTTTAAAAAGCCAAAAGTGTACATATCTAATTTTGACCTTGATTAATTCAAGTTTTAAAAATCATGTGAAAGAAAGAAGAATAAAGAAGCTTGTATACTAAGATAAAGAACTTGAGCATTCTATTTGGTTTCATTATTATCTAGGAAAAAAATTATAATTAATTAAAACTTTTATTTTAAATTATTTTAAAAGGTATTTTTCCCCACTTTCACCTTACCACATCTTCAAAACTTTCTAAAATGTATATATGATCGCTGAAGCCTCACATTAAATGTCTGGTCAGCAATTGACTAACATTGGCTTTTTAATATAAGCTTGATGTTATCTGCCAAAATAATGAGATTTTTTTTTAATTTGCACAAACTCAAATTTAATGAATGAAACATATTTGATATCCTATTGAGAACTTTAACTTACCGAAAATGAAATTTTGAAGATTTTAATTTTAAAACTACATCGTAGTTGAGTCTTTGGTCTCAAGGAACCTGTTCAGAAGCTACCTGGTTATGTCTTCAAATTTTTTCCTACCGCTCCATCTGTTCTTAGGAAGTAGGAAGAAGCTCTGTTACAGTGAGGCAACCAGTTGTGATTAAACAAGAATCAATGAAAAGTTGGCTGCTCTGTCTGATCTTTCTACAGTAAGATTTGCATATGTTAAATAGGGAAGTCTCCACAGATTTAATACTTAAGGCTAACCATGAAGGAGAGAAGTTAAAGTTGGGATGTATTTAGCAATGCTACCTGCAATTACTAACAATCAAAACTTCAGTAACTTATCTGCCCCAGACTTACCACAAATATGCAAAAACTCCTTTACCTCAAACTCATAAGAAATATGCTAATTCACAAGTAGAAATGTTGCTTTTTGTTCACTAAAATGAAATTACCCTCTCCAAGACAGTAATTCAAAAACTAATGTATGCCTGAAATTAAGACCTAGGGCTGGGGCTGGCAGGTGGCATAGTGGTTAAAGTGCTGGACTCTCACATGACCAGCCATGGTTCAAGTCCTGGACCTCATGGCATGCTTTCTCACTTTCCCTCTCTTTCTCTCTTTGTCTCTCTGTCTCTCTCTGGTCAAACTGAAAATAATTAATTAATTAATTTAATTAATAATCCTTTTTTTAAAAATATGAGTTATGACTTAGTCACAGTGGCTCAAACCATAGGATACCACTGCAGGAGGAAGGGGCCACCTGAAAAACCAGGTCTGGTTTCTAGACCAACCGGAACAGGTTGAACATGGGAGCACTCAGCTCTACAAGAGGCTAAGGGCAAATGATCTCAAGAACAAGGGTTGGGACCCTGACAAAAATACCTATCTCCCTCTCTCTCTTCCTTTCTCTAATTAAAAAAAAAGAAAAGTTTTCATGTCAAAGGGAAAACAGGGATACCTCACCACAAGTAAATATTTTTTTCTCTCTTTATAAAGTGCTTTTACATGTTATATCATTTTACCATAACTAACATAGGATACATAAAATCCCTCTTTACTGCTGAGGAAAAAGAGACCTAAATGGATTAGATTTGCCCAGGGTGACATAGCAAATAGAGGGAAATAAAACTAAATTTTTCATTGTCTGTGCACATATCTTTCTTTAATATTGTAGAATATTTTTAATATGATATACACTAAATATTCGCAGAATATGCAAAGAGATCCTCACTAAGCTTAAACATTATTTGCATTATACTGTCCTCAATTTCTTGACTTATAGCAATTCCAGTTGTTAATTCACAGTTACAGTCATAGTCACAGTTACAATCATACTCACAGAGAAATAAGTGACATACCTGATCTCACCATATCTGTCTAGTAACTCTTAGTTGTATTTAAGAGAAGAGAAACTTGTATTGCTGGGAAAAGATGTTGAATGGAACAGAGTCAAGACAACTAGCAAACAAACAAACTAAATTACAAAAGGAAACAAGCAAAAACAAAGTAAGGCAACAAAATACAAATACAGTAAAAGAAAAATAAACAAAAGGAAACAACATTTTTAAAAACTTCAAGAAATCCAGCTCTTCATAATGATTTTAATCTCTATTAAAATTTTTTTCTACACATTTTTGTTCCTCATGCTATTTTTAAAGAATTCTTTATTCAATTTTATTTACCCTTATTTTTTTTTTAATTTACTATAGGGCATGTGCACTCACCAGAGATACAAGGAGAGAGAGAGAAAGTAAGAAAGCAAAAGTACTAGGTCTGATACTCAAATCACAGACAGACATGTGGGAGTCCAGTGCCTTAACCAAACCACCTGCAGGCCCCTCCTCATGCTATCAAATTTTAATGAACTGACTTGAAGAAAAAAGATAACAAGTTTAATGTTTCTTTACATAGTTCTCTCTTGCCAGTGCAAAAGTGAATAATAAATAATATTTTAGCTTTAAAGTTTAGTAGTTTTCAAAGAAAATATATAAAAGTTAAAATTTTTTAATCACATTTTTTTAAATTTTTACATACAATTGCATTACCTTCTTTTTTCATATCTTTTTCTTCTATTCATGATAGAGCATATATGCACACATGTAAGAGTGAGCTTGAGATGAGTACTCCCCACTGATGATGCTATGAACCCCTTCCTCCAGTCCTCCAGACCATCAGATCCTGAGAAATGATATGTGTGCCCAGCATGTTTTAGATTGACTAGGACAGAGTATTAAACCCTGGTTACCATGGGAGATCCAGCTTCTCTTGAGCAGTATACCATACTGCACCTCAGAACTAGCTCTTCACCACCTTCTCAAATATGATACACAGAAAACTAAGACCAGAACACAATTTTTGACCATTTCTTTACCAATTTTATCAGTACTTCTCTTCCTACTCATGTTTTTAGGAATCTATCATCATTGAAGACTTAAATGTCAATTGATAAATGTTTTTTTATAGCTGTCTTAGTCCAGTTTTGCTTTGCAAACAGGTAATCTGAGCCTGGTGACTTCATAAAGAAGATGGAAGTTTATACAAAATTCACAATTCTCATGGCTGGAATGTCCAAAGTCCGAGGCCTATAGGATTTTCAACTAGAGCACAAGGATGAAGCATGGGCACAGAGGAAGAGAGGCCCTGACTGATCTCTCCTTTAAAACAGCCAACTCTCAGCAATGTTGATAGGATCTTAAAATGGCTGCCATGTGGCTGCTTCCTTGAGTGAAGAGAATACATGGGGTGGGATGCTACCTCCTGACTAAATGAAAGTGATGTTGAGATGACTTCTGAAGATGAAGCTATGTCAGAGACCTCTGCACTTAACATACAGGAAGATAAAGAAGATGGGACCTTTAGCAAAACAGAAGTCTCAGATCTCCTACCAGATGTATCAAAAACTGAAGCAGAGGCAAATACAAAAGCATATGAAGAGTGTCCTTCCAGAATTCCCTTAAATATGTGGAATAAATTTCAAGAATTTCATAAAAGACATTATGAACAGAAAACATCAACCTCAAGATTCAGAGGGAAAAAAAGAAAATGCTCCAGAAAAGATAAATTGAAGAATGGAAATGAATCTCCAAGTGAAAAGTCCTCAAATGAAACCCAGTAGAAGGAGATCACACAGTATTTTGGAGTCAATGATAGATTTGAACCCCTGTTAAAAAGAAAAAAGTTGAAAATTCAGGCCCTAAAAAGAGGATAGAACAAGCTGTGGATGAATGGATTTTTTTTTTTGAGAGGATTTTTTTTGCTATAGGGCACATGTGCTCACTAGAAAGACAGAGATTGACAGAGAGACAGAAAGCAAGAAATCACCCACCCCCACCCCCCAGGAGGGATGGCCATGCCGCAATCCCTTCTCCTCCATTCTCCTTTGGGTATCTTGGGCATGCTCGCACATGCATCCAGCGTGAGTTTAAGCCGCCAGTTCCAGGACTTGAACCATGGTCGACTACATGGGAGTCCAGCAACATAGCCATTACACTAACTGCTGGTCCCACAGAGGATGAATGGAATATTGAGAAGGCTGAGAAACTCAGCAACCAGCTAGCTACTTGAGAGTTTGGTGTAAAAATTGCCCAACAGTTGCCTGCCACAACTTTGTAAAAGCCAAAAAAGAAGCTGAAAATTCACAGATTGCTCAAAAAAAAGAAGAAACTCGCATGGGTGTTTGAAGCTAAGAAGAGATGGGAAACCAAAAGCAACATGGGATACATGTAACTTACCAGAGTTCTTCAAGACAGTTGTAGACTCACATACTCAGTTTACCAAAAAGTCATCCTTGCTTATGTTAAAAACATCAGGAAAGTGATAGAAAGAAAAAAATAAGCGTAAAATTTGGGTGTTGATTATCAACTCTTTTCAATCTTTTTCTAAGTTCATCCTTTGAAGTGAATGAAATGAAGCATTCAGTTATTTGTGTAAGGAATCTATACATTGCATACAGAAAAAAGTATGGGCTTTTATTTCTTTATTTATGTAGACCTACAGTATAAAATCAGTTTTGCTTTTTCATCCCTTTGGGAACCATGAGCTCCTTGTCCTTCCTTATCTGTAACAGTGTTTCTGTGCTTATTCTGGAATTGTGTTTTTAAGATTGGCATTTGTTTATAATGGATTAGTCATAAGAGCAAAAAAAGACTCAGTTAATACCATCTCTTTAAAAATGCTTTATTTGCTTGAATGTAATAAAAATAATTATTGATTCTGTACTAGAAGCAACAGCATTGATATGTCATGTCACATAGTAAAAGCAATTGATTAATTTTTGTGTACCTTCATATAAATTATTACAATAAAAGAATGTTAAAAAATTGAAAAAAATAATAAAACAACCAACTTTCATGATAACTAATCCCTTCTCATGAGAGCTAGAATTCATTGGGTGTTGTGACACATCTTTCATCTATTTATGAGACTGTTGCCTCTATGATGCCATCGCCATGAACCTATCACCACCCATTAATACTTAGTCCTTACCCTGGGACACCATCAAGGTGAATTTAAATGTGCAAGCAAGTTTTCATTTAATACTATCATAATACGGGCAATACAATCAAGTCCCAACACATAGTTTTCTGGGGGACATAGTCAAACCATTGCAATAGCAATATAGTGGGAGCATGAGGAATTCAATGTACTTTTAAAATTCTCTTTGAGTAGGGGAAAACAGTAAATCGCAGTCAACTGTGTGTGTGTGGGTGTCTCTCTGTGTGTTTAACCATATTATTAGATAAAAATGTTAACCCATGCATGCAATAAATAATAAGAACTGGTCAGCTATGATGTGTATTGTATGTAAGGTCAATTAATTTAGTCTTCCTAACTATGAAGATATTGTAGATCATTTCAAATATATTGAAACGTTGAGTCTCAGTAAAAATACAGTGTTAAAGATTGTAGAAGTTGATACTCCCAGAGCAGTGTACCATTTAGTCTTCATTGGGAAGACAAGAATATTGTTGTGCAGTGGACTGAAGGGAACTTGAATTAGTTCAGTCAATTAAGTCATGATTAATTTCTGTTAGGTCCCACTCTGCTGAGCCAAGACTTTAGTTAACCATCAGTATTTAGTTTAATAGAACTAAACTCTTTAAAAATGAATTCTACAAAGAAAAACAATCTACTACCAACACTATCAATGGACAGCAAGATTTCCATTTTAATGTATGTCAATAGAAGTTAAAATACATTTAGAAACTAATAAAAGCAGAGTTGCCCCTTCACATGGATAACCAAATCTCCCAGATAGTTATTAGTATGACTTACATAGCTCTATGCTGACATGTGACAAATTCTCAGTACGCATAAGAGCAAAAGCTTTCTATGCAGCAAGAGCTGCCAATAGTGATAAGTTCATGTTCTTTCCAGATCTAAATAGAAACATTCAATTGCTAGTACCTTTAGTAAAAACTCATTCTGCAGAGGCTGTGAGTAGATTCTGATTACTCTAATTATCCATCTGAACATAACACATGAGCCTAATAGACCTTTCTGTATTTAGGGTATATTGAAAGAGCATGTGGTTGTAGGCCTTGCTGGGTACCTAAACCACAGAGAAAATAATAGAGTCCTATTCAGTCTGTACAAGAAAAAGAACAAAAATGAATCTTAAGGAAAATGCCTTAGTTCCATCCAGAGAATGGCTCAGATAGTCTAAATATTGTGCAAAGCACTTGATTCAAGACAAGAAAAGCACGATATTTTTGTCAAAAGAAAGGGGAGATATGCATCTTCAGGAATAGCTTCCTGGACAGTGAAGAAAAATTATTTGATTTACGTTGTACTTCTGAGACATCTGAATAAATCCTATGAGTGTAATCTGAGTTCTAGAAAAGTTGATGAACAGTGTCCCAATAAGAGAATAACTTTGATAGAGCAACTACTGC
Source organism: Tupaia belangeri chinensis (assembly GCF_000334495.1). Classification (NCBI taxonomy): domain Eukaryota; kingdom Metazoa; phylum Chordata; class Mammalia; order Scandentia; family Tupaiidae; genus Tupaia; species Tupaia belangeri. Next base: position 89,289 of record NW_006198026.1, on the reverse strand, counting down.
ACATGAAGTAATGAATGGATCCTACAAATTCTAATATTATTCTCTCAAGAATGCTGCATGTGGATATTGATAGCCCACATAGCAAAATTATTGAGAACACAGGATGAGGGTCAGTTTGCCTGGGTTTCAATTTTGATTCTGTCACCTACTAGTTCTGCAATCTTGAACAGTTTGTGTAACTTCCTTGGCCTCGGTTTCTTTCATGTTTACAGTAGGGATAACAGTAATCTCTACTAATTAGGGTATCATGAAGATATCAAATGTGAATGTAAGGCCCTTAGCACTTTACCTGGCATGTGGTGAAAGCTCAGGGAATGCAAGCTCTAATTATTTGTTGCTTTAATATCATTTACTACCTTGTTTGCAGAGTATATTATGATACTATCTGGAGAAAGCCATAGTCAGTTTCTAGGGCATAGTTCTATGCTTTTTGTTTTATGTCAAAAGGAAGAAAGAACAGAATGCAGTGAATTAGAGCTACTTGTTTTGTCCACCCAAGAGGCCTTCCAGTGCCCTGTCCCTCTCCCCATTTCTGAGGCATAGCCCAAGGCAAACAGTACATCTCTCAGTGAAAAATAATGGTTAAACAGACAATTCTTCCCAAATAAGCTCTCTATTTTACCTAGACTTAAACTGTTAGCTATTTGCTATCATTACTTTTCAATCATATCCATATAATATCGTTACACGTAGTTAAAACCATAGTAAGTGTGTTATATACAGTGAGATTATAACATTTAATTAACTTCCTATTAATATACACTTCTGATTTTTAAACAGATATTTACACTGGACAGGGACCATACTTAGGAAATTTTTCAAACCAAATATATTTTTGGTTTTGTTCCTAAGAATTCTGGCTAAGGGCATTAGTGTCAGATACGAAGTAGCTGTTCAAGAAAAATGGCAGTGAGGAAGACACAGTCTTCATGACTGTAAATGCCTAAATGCTCACATTATGCCTCATGAACCACATGCTTCAAGTAGCGATCAAGCACAGCCATCCATCCTTCTCACAGGCAATGTGGCGTAAAGTCAGAAGAGTCCCATCTTTGTGACATGCTATGTTTCATTGCCAGCATGAGAATTTTTTCTTTGTTGCCAAAGTCAGTCAGTAGATAATGATATAGTAGCTCAAACGTGTTATTTTTCAGTGGTAGCTATCACAGTTTCTATTGGTCTAGAAAATCAGGAATGACTTGTTCACATTGACTAAAGCATTAACTGCACAATGGAGGGAAGATGTTTCTGACAACAATGGCACTTGTTATGTTAGGGTCTTCAAAACAAAACCAAGTTAGACAGGTACAAAAAGTGTTATGTTTTCTTCAGTGAATGTGAAGCTGCCCTTTTGTACTGATAGACTGATGTCTCCAAAAAGGGGGAGGGGGAAGCAAACTGCTTTCTAGGTCTGAAAGGATAGATCACTAAAAATAACTTTTAAGAGTTGGATAGAAAAAAAATAATAACCCAGAAACGTGAAGCCCTTATAGATTCATACAAAAGTCAGACCCTTTTGAAAGCTGAGGAAAACGATAAAAACAATAGCTATCCTATGTCCCTAACTTTTACCCTAAACCTTCATTTAAACAATTAACAATTGTATTGTGCTATTAAGGAATACTTACTTGCCCATTGCAAGCAACTATAGATAACCAAAAACAAAACAAAAAGACCATTGAAATAATCCATCACCTCACCAACTAGTTTTGTACCTGGACATGCCATTTTATACAAAGCAACTAATGTGATTTTAAAATTGTTAACCTGCCTTCTACTGGAACCTAAAGATCTGGTAAAAGCCGAGAGTTCTAACTAGACCACTGAGGGACGAATCAGACAAGCGTAACCCAATCTTGACTCCAGAATCTTCTCATGCCCACTGAGGAAAGTTCCCAAGAACATTCACATATGGCTTCCCCCAGATCTTCCTGGGGTGGAACTTATTTCTTGCTTCAGCAGCACCCAGTTTCAGAATTGGCCATGTTGGCTGGTCTACTCCTGCTCTCTTCTCCCATCTGTTCAGAAATGTTCATAAATGAACTTAGTAACTCTAAATCCTGGTACCAGATTCTCTTCCCCTTGATCAGAAAGTCACCCAAGAGCAGGACAAAAAAAGAAGATGTCTTTCAGGAAATCAGAAGTGGCTTCCTCTACAGAAGAAAAGGAGTATGACATTGTTATTTATTAAGAATAAAATGATGGTAAAATTGTGATACCTTTTAATCAGCAGATTCTCTCTGAAAGAGATGTAAGAAACATGAGCATTATGAGAGTTCAGAATGAATCAAGAAGTCAGTGATTCAAATGTACCTGCAGTCATTGCCTCTATCTTGGAAAAGTTCCTTCTGAAAATATTAAAATTGGAAATAATTATGGCATAGTCAGGCTAGCCATAAACTTCATCCTTGTTCATTACTTTTTTTATTCCTGCTTGTAATTATACACAGCAGATTGAGAAAGCTACTCTTTGCTAGGCTAGATCAAATACCAATAATTTTGATAAAGTATGTGTTTTACCATGTCTTTTTCTTCTTCCATATCATTTACCTTGATACCAGTGATTTTAAGAAATACATGTAGTTTGAGGACCAGCAGTTAGCATAATGACTATGTCGCTGGACTCCCATGTAGTCAATCGCGGTTCAAGTCCTGGACCCGGCGGCTTAAACTCACAACAGGCACGTGTGCGTGTGTGCCCAAGAGGAGAATGGAGGAGAAGGGATTGCGGCATGGCCATCCCCCCTTGGGGGGTGATTTCTCACTTTCTGTCTCTGTCTCTCTCTGTCTTTCCGGCAAGCGCACACGCCCTATAGCAAAAACCTCTCCAAAAAAAAGAAATACATGTAGTTTTAATGTTCTGGAATGTGTTCAGTGTACAGTGGGATTTGTGCGTGTGTGTGTGTTTTGTTTGTTCTTTTTTTTTTTTTTTAACTTTCTGATTTTACCCAAAGAAGCACAAACAGGTCTCAAGTATGTGTGCTTTAAAAACCTGAAGCCTGAGATGAAATCCAGCATGAAGTATTTGGAGCAAAATAATTTGTAAGGAAGAAACGTAAAGAAAACACTGAGTAGTTGGGGGCTAGAACACAGAAATTACAGCAGATGATTAGACTTCCTGGTTTTCAAAAATATGAATTATAATAAAAGAAAATTTTACATGTTATTTCACTTTTCAGTAGCAAATAAATATGTATATAGAGGAACTTACAGAATTTGATGTATTTGAGTAAAATGAAAAAAATAGAAAATATAAAATTACACAGCTTTGTGTATAGGCACTGTTTTGTTTTGCCAGACTGTGCATGTGGGCAGATGAGAGAGAAAGAGAAAGCACCCCAAGTGGATCCTGGTCATGCCACAATCACTTTTCCCTCCATTTCTCCATTCCTTCAGGACCCTGAGTTCCAGTATGTGTGCCCAGCATGTTTTTCAAGCCACTGGGATTCAAGCTATGGTCAGCCATGTCAGATCCAGCTCTCTCTGCACAGCATTTAACAGCTGTGTTATGGCCTAGTCTATGTGTAGACATTTATTAAGAGAGTAATTTAACTATTCCCAATAATAATATTTTATTAAGTCCTATCTTAAAAGCACCCCTTTAGATGCTGCAACTAATACATCCAATTGTCATTAGAATAAACCTAGTTGCTTCAAGACTGACTAGTTTAACTGGACTCTAGCCCTTTTGTAATGTCAATATCTGCCTAGCCTAAGCCACCATCTCTGAACCAGGGCACTGCAATGTGCTTCCCTACGTCCATGCCTGGCGCCGCCTACACTTTACTCTTCACATCACAACCAAAATTTAAGCAGGACTTCAATCTTTAATAGTGTGATGCTACTATTTAATCAACTGCTTTTGTAACACAGGAATCTTCAGGGGAAATTCATCATTTTTACCACAAACTGGAGAAGCAAACAAACCTCTCCTCACCTCCTCATGAAACAGAAAACCCAGGACACAAAGTCAAGGTATATAAAATGTACTTTCTGCTTCTATGACTGTTTCTCTTCTTATGTATCTTAAGAGAGCTATAATCAGTAATCATGATTTTATTTCAGGTTATAACTACTACATTTGGTTATCCTTATTTCACTGGCCACTTCTAGATCTCCACTGATGATTTCTCTTCCTATTTCCAACTTCAGACTAGTTTCTAGCTACCATTCTCACTATTCTATTCTGAAATTTCCCATAGCTGAATTCACACTGCTCCATGGTTTTATACAGCATCTGTGTATATAAATGAACTGAAATATGTATCTCATCTTAACTATTTTTTCTGAGGGACAATTTCGTAAATGCAGCCATACTCACTATCCCCCTTTGAAAGCCCATTGGAGAGCTCAAGCTTAAAGAGTCCAAAAATAGAGCTCTTGAATAACTCCCTTGGCTCCTCAAGTAGACTTCTTAGAAACCTGGGAACAACATCCATGGTCATTCTGCTACAAAAGCCTTGGAATTATTCCTTTTTTGTTGTTGTTTTGTTTTGTTCTAGAAAAAGATTTCTTGCTATACAGCACATGTGCTCACTGGAAAGACAGTGAAGGAGAGAGGGAAAGTGAGATACCATCCCCAAGGGGGGATGACCAAGCCATAATGCCTTCTCTTTCATTCTCCTCTCAGGATTCTGGGCACGTACACACAGTCACCAGGCACGCATTTCAATCTGCCAAGCCCAGGACTCGAACTATGATTGTCCACATAGGAGTCCAATGCCTTAACTACTACCACTACATCACCTGTTGGCTCCTAAAATTCTTCTTAATTCTTTCTCTTCTCTCATCTACTCACTCACCACCACATCTGCTAGCAAATCCTAGCAAATATACAGTCAAAATACATTCAAATATAATTCAAAATCCTATCACTTCTTACCTTCTCATCACTCCTACTGCACTGGTCCAGTCACCAGCTTCTTGAATACTGTAACAATTGCCTAACTGGTTTAACTGTTTCCACCCTTGCTCCACAGACAACTTTTTTTACATGACATATAGAGTGGTCTGTTTAAAATAAAGCTCTAATCTTTTCACTCCCAGTTTGAAGTCATCATAACTATAGTTAGAATCAAGTCCTGTTTCTTTTTTCTTTCTTTTTCTTTTTTTTTTTTTTTTTTTTTTTACTATGTTTTATTGGACTATTCATGTCCTAGACCCAGGCTCTGGCTCCTGCCCTTCATCTTTCACTCTTCTCCTTTCTTGTGCTTCAGTCTTACTGTCTCTTGTGGTTTCTCCACCATGCCAGACACATTCTCAACTTTACAACCTTTTTTCTTTTGGTCACTATGATGATTCAAAGACTCTTTCACAACTCACAATCACACAAGTTTGCTTTCTTTTCTTTTCTTTTCTTTTCTTTTTTTTTCATTTCCAGAGAACGGTGCACTTCTCAGAGAGACAGAGGGAGAGACCATTTTCCAATAGGGTGAGGTCACATTATAGTGCTTTTTCCCCTATTTCTCCAACCCGTCAGTATTTTGGCCATGAATGCACATGCACCCAGCATGTTTTACAAGCTGCTGGGGCCAGGATTTCAACAAGTCAGCCATGTGGGATTCAGCTACTTACACACAGAACCTAACCACTGTACAACAGGGCTGGCTCACTACACAAACTCACATCACTGTCAGTGTATTTAGACTCAGCTTATATGCACCATCTCAGAGAGCTCTTCAGTGTTCAAACCATCTAAAAGAGTATACACCTGGGCCAGCCAAGTGGTGTGGTGGTTGGGGTGACTGGATCCGACATGGCCGCTGCATGGTTCAAGTCACCATCCTGGTGGCTTGAGGAATGTGCTTCAAGCTCATGTGTGTGCACGTGCCTTGGGTCCCAAGAGGAGAGTAAAAAAGAAAGGATTGTGGGACCACCAGATGGCCTAATGGTTATGTCACTGGACTCCCATGTAGTTAAAAGAGGTTTGAATCCCAGACCTGGTGATTTACACTTATGCTGAGCTCATGTGCCTGAGTGCCTAAAATCCTGAGGGGAGAATGGAGGAGAACGGATTGAGGCACGGCCATCCCAGGGTGATTTCTCCCTTTCTGCCTCTCTGTCTCTCCAGTGAGTGTGCACACCCTCTAGCAAAAATATCTGAAGAGAAGAGGAGAGGAAGGAGAGGAGAAGAAGAGAAGAGAAGAGAAGAGAAGAGAAGAGAAGAGAAGAGAAGAGAAGAGAAGAGAAGAGAAAAGAGAACAGAAAAGAAAAGAGGACTGTGACTCAGTCATCCCCAATGGTGGGTACTTACTAGCTTGCTCGTTCTCTCTCTCTCTCTCTCTCTCTCTCTCTCCCCCTCTCCCCCCTTCTCTGTCTCTATCCAGCAAGTGCATGCACCCTATAGCACACTAAAATAATAATAAATTTAAAATAAAAGAGCATACATTATTTCATGTCTTCCTGTGTTGTTTCGTTTACTTTCATAGTGTACTGTATATTTGTTTATGTTTTATAGTCTTTCCTTTTATATTGTCCATGAGTGGACATCTTTGGCTTAATTCACCACTATATTCTAGTGTCTAGACTGGTAATCTATCACATGAAAAGTGTTCTGTAAGTATGTTAGAGGAATTACTATATTATAGCATTAACTATCATCTAATATATCTTTGCTTTATAATTGACATGGATCTGATTAAAACATATGGAAATATTAATGCAAAAATAATCAAAGTGACTCTTTAAAAAGAAGTTGATGTGTAATAGGACCAGCAGTTAATGTAATGGCTATGTTGCTGGATTCCCATGTAGTCGACCGCGGTTCAAGTCCTGGGCCCAGTGGCTTAAACTCACGCCAGGCGCGTGTGCGTGCGTGCCCAAGATCCCGAGAGGAGAATGGAGGAGAAGGGATTGTGGCATGGCCATCCCCCCCGGGGGGTGATTTTTCACTTTCTGTCTGTCTCTCTCTGTCTTTCAGGTGAGTGCATGTGCCCTATAGCAAAAATCTCCCTCTCCCCCCAAAAAAAAGAAGTTGTGTGTGTGTGTGTGTGTGTCTGTGTGTGTGTGAGAGTGTGTATATATATATGTAGAGAGAGAGAGGCCCTGTAGCTGTATTTTGTTTAAATAAATCACCTAAAAGGGGCGGGGGGGGAGTCAATAAGTCAAAGCTTTAAACAGTTAACCAGTTCATTAATCTTCTATCACCACTTCACCAAAATTATTTTTGTACATTAAAAAAATCATCCTTTCTTTTGTAGAATACTTTTACATTCATTTCTTCTGCATTTGCATGTAGATCACTTACTCCCAATATGCAGTTGCTTAAATTACACTTTAAATTATATTTTTCTGTATTTATTTTGTCCCTCCATTTTCATATATGGTACTATTTAGTGCTTAATGGTAAATATATATTTTGAACATGTGCCTGAAAATCCTGAGATTCACACTAGTTTATGGCATGGTTTTGATTATGAATGCCTCCCTCACCTGGTCTTCTCTCCATAAGAAAGGAAAACTTAAATATATAAATAAACAATACAAGTCCTTAATACAGCTAACTTTTGATTCTTAACAAAAATAGTACCCAAAAGTATATCTCTAATATCAATTTTTATTGATAATAATAAAAATGTTATTTTTATACCATCCTTTTATTAAGCTTTATGAATATTGAAGAACTTTTTAAATCACTGAATTAAAATGGCTTAAATTCCTTTAATATCTCAGATTATCTTGCCTCTAAATTTATATGTTCTCATTGTCTTTTTTACTATTCATTAAGGATGTCACCAGTTTCAAAGATCACAATGTTTGCAATTGATCATCTATATTTATCAAAATTATTTCTTCAGTTCCAAGTTGCCTAAATGTCTCTTATAAGCAAGCCTGTTGTATTTACTCACAAATTATCAACACCACATTATATGTAATTCAAATGAACTATTTTCTAAGGATTATTTGTTTGCGGCTATGTCTCTAAAATTTTCCTGTATCTGCTTTTTTTGTAAATTTCTAGGATAAATTATGTATGGCTAGAGAGCAAGCTAGAACCTCTATCATAACACACGGACAATCTAAATGAGATTTAAAAGTTTATGCCCACGGGAAGTACTTACTATTAACTAGCAATGTATACAATTAAACTTAAAGCACAGCTACAGTGTTTTAATCAGGGAAGCTAAGAGTCATTTCTGTCCTGTGGGGTAATAAATGAAGGCAAAAGCAATTGAACATGCTTTCTGATGTGCTAAGTGATATATGGGCTCTCTTGAGTCACCAAATTGGAAGGGCCACATGCTTAGTTAATCAACACTGCACAGTCATATTGGGGGAGAGGTGATAAATTTAACAGATGTTACACTAGCAGGGGTCGGGGTAAAATGGACTTGATCCACCACCTCAGTAATTAAAGTGATGTCTTTAAATGCCTATTATAAAATGCCTGACTATAAAAGAGAATGAATTTTTTACTCTCAGTCATTCTCTGAAAGTGAATTTAGTAATACTATTACCACAATGGTCGAAGCTAGCCACTGACTAATATGCATGGACTAATAAGTTGACATTTAGGATGGAAAATCAGATCCTTGGAGACCAGTTAATGCAGTTCTTTACAGAATTTTCAGGGCTGATCAGAACAAAATCACAGCCATAGGAAACCATTAAGAGTATGGTCTGGTGATAAATTGCTGTTCCTGTAGGCTTTTCTCCTTCAAGGATAACCCATGTATTCTCTGAGAAGAAACATATTTTCTTTTGCACACAATCTAAGTGCAAAAAGACAAAAGGAATTCTTATCCAAAATTTAGTCACTGCCCATTTCAAGCATGTATAACACAACTTCTAGTGTTTGTGCAGTAGAATTTGCAAATCATATTTCTAGAATTAAAAACTCAATGCCTGTGTTATATGTAAAAGCTTTGAATTAAACAGCATACATGAATTCTCCCTATCGATGGAGAGAAACAGTGTTTCTTTAAAAGTCCAGCAAATTTCAAATTTCTTTTCTCCATTTCTATCATCTCTATTATATTACCTATGAACAGGTATATTGCTACTAATTAGTTTTGGTTTGGCCAGAAAAGAATGGAGTTTGGGAAGGTGGCCATTTTTACTTCCTTTCGTTACTCTTTAGGAACAGAGAAGAAAGCTCTCTCTCTCCTCTCTCTTCTGTATTCCCAGTATTGGATAGGAATATATACTTAGAAGTAAGCCTAAGGAGGGTAAGGAAGGAGATATTTAAATGTCCTTTCTCAACCTCTGCCATGTCCTGGACATTCTACCAAATTCTAGAGAAGTTCATTTAGGCTGAGCTTCAAGAGTCACCGGAAAATTGAAAATCAGGTCTCCCTTTACTAACGACCAAATTCACAAAGTAAATGATTTGGGGGCCAAGTACAGTGGCAACACAGTTGGACCTCATGGGAAGGTCCTGAGTTCGCATCTTGGGGCCTCCCTGTGCACACCAGGCACGTGTGTGTGTCTCAGTGATCCACGATGACTGAGTTTGTGGTGGATCATAGTGTGAGGACCCTGTTGGGGATGCCTGGTTCTCTGTCTGTCTCTCTCTTTCACAGAAGAAATTTTAAAAAATAGTAAATTATTCCTGTACCATATTAGTTTGAGTATGTTATTGTGTTTTATTTTTATTTTATTTTTATATTTTTTAACGTTCTCCCAATGTTATTTTAAATGTATCCATTCATTTTTCTCACCTGTGACTGTCCACTATGGTTTGAATGATAATGTTCTCTCCAAAATTCAGATGGTGAATCTTAATCAGCAGTGTGATTGTTTTAAGAAGTGATTAAGTCATCAGTGTAGAACCCTCAAAGATGATATTAGAGCCTTGAAAAATGACTTGAGGGAATGGACTAACTTGATAGCCCTTCCACCATGTGAAGAAATGGTGTTTCCTCTAGAGAACAAGGTACCATCTTAGAAGCAGAGAATGGGCACTTACCAGACACCAAACCTTTTATTGCCTTGTTCTTGGACACCTTAGCCTCCAGAACTATTAGAAATAAATGTCTATTGTTTATAAATTACCCAGTCTTTGCTGTCTTGCTGCAAAGAATAGACTAAGACACTATCTATCTTTCCTCTGAGCCACAGTTTCTCTAATTATAAAATGAAAATAATACTCATTCTATCTTCTTTCATATTCTTTTTTGTTTCCTTTTTTAAGAGGGAGAGATTTTTGTCATAGGGCACATGTGCTAGATAGACAGAAAGTGAGAAATTATCCCCCAGGGGGATAGCCATGTCACAATCCCTTCTCTTCCAGTCTCCTCTTGGGATTTTGAGCACATGCCTGTGCACCTAGTGTGAGCTTTAAACTGCCAGGTCCAGGCCTTGAACCACAGCTGGCCATTTGAGAGTCCAGTGTTGTACCCATTATGCCATCTGCTGGGCCCCTTCATATGATGATGATGATGATGAATCAGAAAATAGTAAACTTATATGTAAAAGAATTTATATGAAGGTATAGAATTTAAAATCTGCTTTCCCCTACTCTCTTTTGAAAACCTCACTCCTGAGTTAGCTTTTATTACCAACATCTATTCCTCCAAATATGTTTGTGTCCTGGAAAGACACAAGCCAGCCCCAATAGTCATAACAATCATCACAGCCAATGGAAAAGAAAATATACAAAATCTTTGAGTAATATTCCAAATGGTGAAAATGGGAAATAAAACAAAAATTATGATCTTGAAAGCACCATTCTACACTTTGGTCTTTATTATTGCTTCATTTAATTTTTACTTTATGGTATACAATGGTCCTATTTCAATATCTTAATATTGAAATAACTGCATGACAGTTCATTGGATGAATGCATCAAATGTAATTAACTATCTTTTGATGAACATCTAAGTAGTTTCCAAGTTGTATAGATTTTATAAAAGGCCTTCTGTAAAGATGTCAATCTACAGCCTTACTGAAGAAGACTGCTCTTAGAACCGGCCAGTGAGGGCCCTTGTTCTAACCCCTACTTTAGGGGTCTTATTCTCTCATTCTTCTCTAATCATGACCCTACCCAGAATGGGAGGAAAGCCAATGACTAAGGAGATATGTCCACCTAAAATCAACATATTATCTTTTAGATCAGTAGCTGGAGTTGGAGAATAGTCTGCCCAAGCAGCCCTCAGCCTGTCTCCAGGGCCTGAAGGGATCTGTTCACCATGGGTCTGGGTCTGTTATTTCTCAGGGATAACTGCAAGTGCACATCCCCAGAATTATAGGATAGCTAAAGAAGGTTGTATGCAGGTGGATGTGGATGGATGAGATTTAAACTCAGAGGCTTAAATTATCCACAAATATGTTACAAACCTTCTTGTGGTGAAATATTTTAGGGTAGGACAAGGAAAATAGCCAACTGAAACCTGGTGGCGTCGCTTTATTCTCCTGTCCAGGACCCTGTAAATATAGGAGTTCATCTTTTCACTAACAGGGTCTAAGAGTTTTTGCTTCCTGGAAGCCTGCCATCATTTGGTGTTATATCATTCTGTCACTCTGAGTTTTAAAAATCATGTATTTCTATTTTTATTTGCATTGATATACATATTTTCACATGTTGATTGACTATTTCAATAGTTTCCATTTTATGCTGTTTATTATTACTACATTACTATTAATCTATTTTCAAAAGCAAACCGGGACCAATTGTGGTGGTGTGGTGGTATCACACTGTTCAGTGATGCTGGATTCATATACAACACTGTGCGTTTGGTTCCCCAGTCAGCATGTACAGTGACCATGCACACACCCATGATACTGAGAAACTGGGAAGGCTGGGAAGAGATCAAGGTGTGAGGGGTAGTCTTTCACTCTGTCTCTCTTTCTCTCTCAAATAAATAATAATCAAAATAGTCACTAATCTCTTTTCCTTCTATGTAACTGTCATTTAAGAATGTTATATCAATATAGTCATATAATATATGACCCCTGGAAACTGGCTTTTATCACTCAAAAAATAAAAAAAAAAATTAGGGACCAGCAGTTAGCCTAATGGCTATGTTGCTGAACTCCCATGTAGCCCACTATGGTTCAAGTCCCGAACATGGTGGCTTAAACACACGCTGGGCGCGTGTGTGTGCGTGTCCAAGATCCCAAGAGGAGAATGGAGGAGAAGGGATTGCAGCGTGGCCATGCCCCCTGGGGAGTGATTTCTCACTTTCTGTCTCTCTGTCTCTCTCTGTCTGTCTGGAGAGCACACGCGCCCAATAGCATAAACCACTCCAAAAAAAAAAAAAAAAGAGCGGGAGGTAAAAGAGTCTCTCTCTCTCTCTCTCTCGAGCGCACGCCCCCAATAGCATAAACCCCCCCAAAAAAAAAAAAAAAAAGAGCGAGTGGTCAAAGAGTCTCTCTCTCTCTCTCTCTCTCTCTCTCTCTCTCACACACACACACAAAAGCATCTGGCTCAAAAACTTCTCATGGAAATCAAGCTTTTCAAGGAATAGAATATTACTCTATTATTTCAGTGTTCTATGGCACAGAAAAATTTCTCATCAAAAACTGACAATTATAACTATAAAGATAAAAATTGAAGACCAATTTTATTAATGAATACCAAGTTTCTCAAATATTCTATAATTACCTGAAAATAAAAAGAATCACCTGATTTTAAGATACAACACATCTATGCATATCACACACACATAAATGAATAGATGAGATGAACCTCAACAATTGCATAAGCCAGATCCTCTGCCTCCTCACAGTGGTCTATTTAAGCTTCTACATGCTCATTAATATTGATATAGTTTGAGATAAATGAATTAAAGCCACATACCATTATAAAGATAATTTTTTCAATTTCTCCCTTTTCCTGAAGGGTTTTGTTTAATGTATTTTTATACTTTAATTTAATGCCAAAAGATTAGTACTGTAATATCGTCAATGTAAAATTTAATCCCTCTCAGTAAAGCAATTTCTTTACATGTACTATTTCAACTTTAATGATATCATGACCCTTGATCTCTTTTTTGACACTACATTGATGAAACTTGCCTATCCTTTCATATCTTCTCTAATTCATGTCTTTGGATTTGATTCATATATGTAGAACCTAACTGAAGTTTGATCATTTTTATTAAATCTCAAACCTTTACCTTTTAATAGGTGATTAACTTGTCCATGACATGAATATATATGATCGTTAGTCTGCATATTATGTTTCATTTTTAGCTTTTAATTCCTCATTTGTTTTATTGATGTTCATTTCTGAAATGTGTTCTGTGTTTTCCTTGTTTCTCCTACTAATTGTGACCATCTCAAATCTATTCTTGTCAACTGGCTACCTTCTAACTTTAAAATAATTCATACTAAGATTTTTTTACTCCTGTAGTTTTCCATGGGTATTATATACTCTGAGTTCTTTCTTGTTTAGGAATGATTTGTTAATTTTTATTCATGGATGAAAATATAGTTATTAAATGTTTGTATCACAATGCTTTAATCTCAGAAATCTGCAGATATGATACACTGTCTCTTGACACTGCATATTGCTATGAAGAATCTGAATTAAGTTCTTTTTTCCCTAAAGGTAACTGACTTTCCTGGTAAATGAACATAGTACTCTTTATTTAATCTTGAATATTAATATCTACAGCACACTACCCCTCAGGGTTGAGCATTCTACTTTTTCCTGAGTCCTAAATATTAATATTGATACCACACTATCCCCTCAGGGTTGATCATTCTACTTTTTTCTGAAACAGTGTTTGGTTTTAAAATTATAATTTCAGTTCTTGGATATAAAGAAAGTTTTATTGCTTTTTCGTATTTATTTCAGTCCTCTATTCAGACAAAAACAATCATGCAAATGTTGTGTGTGTGTGGGGGGGGTGTCTTCTAAAAGTTCATGGAAAATGTGTATTATGAAAAACTGCATGAATCCTAAAATAATTTTGTACCAAAATACACTGGTACTTCTTTTTTTACAGAATTATATAATTTTATTATCATTTTAATTTTGTTATAGGGAAAGCATGCTCAACAGTGAGAAAGAGAGAGAGAGAGAAAGTGAGAAAGTAAGCCACTAGGTCTGGGACTCGCTCGAACCACAGTCAGCCATGTTGGAGTTCAGTGCCCCAATCACCACTGCACCTGATGCCCCTACTCTGGTACTTTAATTCTATCTTTTCACAGATTTTTTGAAGTCCCGTCATATCTCCATTGTATAGTCTTCATGGCTCTTTGCTTTCATGCTTTTGTGTATGTAATTTTCTCAAGCATGTTCTTAGTTCCACTAAAAGCAAGGGTACAGAGCTGAAAGGATTTTATAGATATATGATTTAATTGTACACCAACAGATTCCTAATAAAAAGATGCAGCATAGGCATGATGTCCTCACCTCAGTTTCTCCATCTGTAAAACATGGAAAATAATAATACCCAACTAACGCAAGTCATCTGAGATTTTTAATGACTTTATAAGAGTACAAAATTTTGAAGAGTTTCTGAGCTATAGTTAAGTAAGGCTTAGCTTTTTTATTTGCAATATACATTATTGCTGGCTCATTTTTCATGTTTATAATATTGTTTTTATTTTTGTAGTAAATTTAGTGCTATCTTTGATTAGTATTATCTTTCTTTCCTTAGCCCTTCCTCCTCACTTTTCAGTTTCTTCTATTTTTCTGGTTGTTTCTAACTCTTTCAACTTCTTTGGTACTGTGTCACTTTCTTTCTTCTTTTTATACCCAGAGTTTGTTTTCTTTTACAGTTTTTAGAGTCACTTTCTACTGTCATTTATTTTAAAGTTTATGTATTTCTTCCATGAAAAAAAGAGCAGAGAGGGAAAAACAGACTCCCTGAACAGTCTCCACGCTGCCATCCACCCCAGCCTCAGCCAGGATCAAAGGCATGGCATTTACCAAAGGTCCTCAAGAGGTGGTGCCTAGGACGTCCCTATATGGCTTTGACGCTGCAGAACATTGCATGACCACTGCACCACCACAGCTGGCCAACTTCTACTTTCCCAGTGTAAATTACATACTCCCATGGGCATCACTGTAAACCGTTCTAACTTCCGCTCATTCTAAAAAGAACATTTAAGACAATTACCATAGTGATTTAGATTTCATTGATCAAAAACTACAAATCCAGTTTCTTCCTCCTCTCTTTTCTTCCACTCTACCACATCTCTATAGTATTTCTTTGTGTTGGAATTCCAGGTTGTAGAGAGCAAAAATCCCATTTTTACAAATAATTATTTTTTCATTTTCTACTAAAGAGTTTGGATACTCAGTATATGTTACATTGAAACATACAGTATCTCTCCTTCATAGCCTGGATTGCTTCACTCAGCAGTAAATCTTCCATATTCATCCACTTTCTATCAAATGCCAGGATCTTGTTTTTATTATGGCTGAATAATATTCCATAGAGTATATGTGCCATACTTTTCCAATCCATTCATATGTTCATGGACATTTGGGTTGGTTCTATGCTTTAGTAATTGTTAATAATGCCACAATAAACATAGATATGCAAGCACTTTTCCAACTGAGCATCCTCCTATCCTTTGGGTAGATACCCAATAATGGAATTGCTGTATCCTATTATGGTAGTTCTATTTTTAGATCTTTAAGGAACTTTTATTATTATTCTCCACAGTGGCTAGACCAATTTACATTCCCACCAACAGTGTAGGAGAGTTTCCCTTTCACCACATCCCTGCCAGTATTTATTATTATT
>NW_006198026.1:49714-73539 GCF_000334495.1 Tupaia belangeri chinensis | reverse complement strand
GATGTGAAGTGTTTTCATGTTGGGTAAATTCCCTTTACAAGCTAAGTGACTTTTAGTGGTTGAATGTATAAAATAAATTTTTAAAAATTTTTAAAAAGGAAAGTTTAGAAAGATATTCATATAGCTAGTAATGATAAAAATGTATGGTAAAGTCAGAGGAGCAAAGTGTCTTTAACAATTATCTTTGGGACCAGCAGTTAGCGTAATGGATATGTCACTGGACTCCCACGTAGTCAACCGCGGTTCGAGTCCTATCAGGGCCCAGCAGGCCACAGGTGGTGAGGTCCATAGTGTACTGGACTGGAGTACTAGAAGTCATATGCCAAACATGGGTTAGATCCATGGGTTGGCCTGAAAACATGCTGCATATTTTTTTGAGAGGGTCCCCAAGATCTTGAAAGCTGGAGGGCTGGGGAAGGGGAATTGCTATATAATGAGACTCTGTAGAGAGAGTTTTCTCTCTCTCTCTCTCTTCTCCTTCCTGCTGTCTCTCTTGGGTGCATGCATACTCTTTATCATTAAAAAAGACAGAAATATGGGACCAGTAGATGGCGTAAGAGTTACTTTGCTGGACTCTCACACAGTCACCGCAGTTCGAGAGTCAGACTCGTGGCTTGGAACTCATGCTGGGTGTGTGTGTGTGTGTGTGTGTGTGTAAGATCCTAATGTAATGGAGAAAAAGAGTAAAAAGGATTATGGAATGACCATGCTCCACTGGGGAGTGCTTTGTCTCTGTCTACTTATGTCTTTCTGGTGAGCATATGTGCCCTCCTAGTAATAAAAATAAATAAATTTTTATTTATGCCTTAAAAATAAAAATAAGTATTTTTTATCTTTAGCTTATTTCTTTCTTTCATGAGCGTACAAGACAGAAAAAGAGACAAACAAGCAACCTCAGCAAGTTTCCAAGCTGGGATCCCCTTTCTAAGATTCTCAGTCAGGATCATAGATGTACATGCCAGCATGTACAATTCAACCCAGGAACTGAACTCATGATCTTGGATAATATATGGATACAGCATCATTTTAGCAACATGTTACCTCTCCACCACCAGGCTGGCCAGTGCTAATCTCATTATATAGCAGATGCTGGTGTGTTTCATATCATTCCACTGTTTTCAGCAGTAGCTCTAGTGCACAGTTCTATCTGAGCTCAGTCCTACTTCATCCAGCATCCAATCTGAAGTCTGAACTGTGAATCATTCTACTTTCATGCCACCATATCCCCAGGAGTCTGCTCATCTACCCACAAGTACTGCTTGCAGCATGGGTCAACTAGAACTCCAGAGGTAACCTTCAGTCAGCGAGAGATAAGCCCTTTTAGATAAATGACCTGCAGGCTTTCCATCAACTGGACAATTGTGAGAGGCATCCTGTGTACTTCTCAGAGGTTCCAGAAAAATCAAAAGCTCATAATGCACCAAAACAACTTGGTAACACACCCACACATAAGCTTTCTCTCCATCCTTGTCTCACCCTCACTGCTCTATATGTCCTATTTCTGGAGTCACTTTCATTTCATTTTATTCATTTTATTTTATTTCATATATTCAATCACTATATACCACAACAGCTTCTGAAATGAATTATCCAACATGAATGCACTTCACATCAGTCCAGTTGGAAATACCATACACATTATCAGCAACAGACAATCCTGTTCTTATGTCCCTTAAAAGTCTTGCTTCTCTATTTTCTCCTTGATTCTTTTTCTTTTAATTTATTCATTCATTTATTTTAATTTGACCAGTTGAGAGAGAAGGAGAAAGAGGGAAAGTGGGAAAGCAAGCCACCAGATCTGGGACTGGATTCGCAGTCGGCCATGTGGGAGTGTCCAGCACCTTAACCACCATGCCATCTGCTGGTCCCCTCCTTGATTCTTTTCCTCTCGCTCTTACCCTTCTCTCATCCTCTTCCCACACTATCTCTAGTATCTGTAACCATTTTTCATGCTTCCATATCCTCTAATCTTTCAGCTTACTATAGAATATCGGCAGTTGGTACCTTGTGCACCAAAATCCTTGTCTAAGGCCCTGCTTTGAAGAAATCCAAACTGAGATATTAGTTGTTCTGTAATATAGAATGTTATCTCAAGTAATAGCCCCAAATTTTCTGATAACCTATTTTTGTCTTGAGTTCATTTTATTTAGAATATTGTTACTTTGGCAACTCAGGATTGAATAAATTCTAATCTTCAAATAAATATATACCCCACTTGAGATTTAGAGTTATATAATGTGTGTCATGTAAGTGGAGGGTTATGTCCTTTTTTTAGATATAGTTTTCATAAAAAGCGAGCATCTTCCTATGTCTAGAAAGTTCAGAAAACTTCAGTAATTAGAGCAGAAAACTTAGATCATCTAAACATCAGGTAAGCAGAGAATTTTCTTTGCTCCTCATTACACTGAGCTTTATAATCAGGAAGCAGGACTGCATAAATGAGCAACACCTCTAAGTAGGGATACACTACATTCTAATAATTAGTTTTAAATTTCAGTTCTGCTTAACTAGAACTAGAAACAAATATAGCTAGTTGCAATTTTATATGCATTCCTTTTCTTTGAAAGTGTGTCTCTGATATATGCATATTTGTACCGAAGCGTTAGGGAAAGGAATGCTAAAATAACAATTTTTAACAGACTGACTATAGATAGTGATTTAAGGGAACAAAGCATTCTTTTGGCTGTTGCTGTTTACTTTTTTTTGAGAGAGAGATTTTTGCTATAGCGTACATGCGGCCGCTGGGGGACAGCCACACTGCAATCCCTTCTCCATTCTCCCTTGAGATTTTGAGCACTCATGTACACGTACCAGGCATGAGTTTAAAGCTGTCAGGGTCTGAGACTCTCGGCCATGTGGGAGTCCTTTCGCCTTAACCACCACACCACCGGCTGGTTCTGAGAGAAAAAAAAATAAAAAAACATTCCTGTTTTGAGTATTAGTATTTAGTATCACACGATGTTGAATATATTTAATTTCCTAGCCATAAAAATTATGTTAACTTTTTAAAAACATTTCTGTTCGGTTCACCCACTAATATTAAGACTGACTTATACAAACTCTATCTGTATACGAACTAGATTACTATAATTCTTCCTTAATTATTGTTTTCAGGTTAATTTCACATTTTACATAAAGTCCCCATCATGATGCATAGAATATTTTTTATCATTTTAAGTCTTAATGACTCAGGATTTGAAAGTTTCCATAGTATCTAGTTACAAATGCAATCATGTTCTAAAGCGATTCCTTCATTCACTAGTACAAGTTTTCATGTGCCTTCAGCTGTTCAGGCTGTGCTAGGCAGCAAGGAAAAATGAGGCTCTTGATCACACAGAGTTGACAGTTCAGACAGATTATAAACATGTGAATAGGCAACCCAAACCCAGAATGAGCCGCCCCATGACAAGAAAGACAGGGCTTTTGGAGCTGCCACAATGGGATCTAGTCCAGACTTTCAGGGTAAGAATGATTTCTCAAAAGAACTTCTCATCTAATTGCTTCATAAGTTTTATAATGAGCTCTCCTATTATAATGCTGGTCCCTAAAAAAGATCAAAAGAAACTATTTACCTAAAAAGTTCCATGCAAGTTAGAATTATTTTGCCTTCCCATGACTTTAAATAGGCAAAATGAAAGAATGCTTTCAATATAAATTCATCTTTGAACAGATTTCTTCTGAAAGTGATTTATTGGCTGTGATTAGTTCTCTGTAAACATCCTAAGAGAACAAAGTTTTAACACTTGAAATTATTCAGAGGAAAATAAACCAACACATTCATTAAATGTACTTTGATAAAGGCAGACTACTATTGCTAATTTTAATTAAAGTTCTTTATAATGTTCTGAAGGACAAAGAGCAGAAAATAATGATCTCAGAGAAAGACACTGTGACTGCTCTAAGGCATTATTCTGTTTCTTTAGATGATAAATGTTATATGAAGGTAAATCAATATTAAGAAGAGTTTTAGCCCACTTAACTATACCAATATTTATTGACCATTAACAATATATAGGAGGGGACCAGCAGTTACCGTAATGGCTATGTCCCTGGACTCCTACACAGTTGACCACAGTTCAAGTCTCGGACCTGGCGGCTAAAGCTCATGGCGGGCGCATGTGCGTGCGTGCCCAAGATCCCGAGAGGAGAATGGAGGAGAAGGGATTGCGGCGTGACCATCCCCCCTGGGGGTGATTTCTCGCTTTCTGTCTCTCTGTCTCTCTCTGTCTTTCTGGAGAACGCATGTGCCCTGTAGCGAAAACCTCTCTAAAAAAAATAGTAACCACTGCCACTTGTTGTGGTAGTGTGGCAACGGTGATGAGATATAAAAAAGCAAAATTACCAAATTTTAATGAAAGTGCAGGAAAGAAATTATACTGTCACTAAAGAACAATGTGAATTGCTTTCTGTTTTGAAACATATCACATATATTTATTGTTAATCACCATAGCAAAGAAGAAAGTTAAGGATTTATCTATTTCATAATAAAGAATAAGCAAAGAAACACCTAAAATATTCATTCTAATTATACAGTGCCTTCAAGATAAAATCAGTGTTTGCTGGAGTTGTCCCAAATAATTGCTTCACATCTTACCTTTGCATATATACATACCACTGTAATTAAAATGTAACCATTGGGATGGAAATTTGGTGATCAAGATGAGTTTTTTCCACAGTGAGTTCACAATCCAATGAGTTTGGAAACTATTTGGCTAAGTAGATACAAAGATAAGTAGATTTCTTTAGTGAAGAATGTCTCAGGGTAGTTAGTGTGCTAGCGAGCACTACGAATCTCCACGCAGGGCTCGGAATGCAGTGTTCCCAAACATATCTGATCAGATAGACATTTTATTCAGAATCCCAGGGGACTAGTCTTGGAACATACTTTGAGAAATACTGATCTCTGACTAGCTGTGCAGTGAGAAAACCACTTTCCTCATTCCTCAACTTTCTAAATTGAAAAAAATCCTTAAATTCTCAGTGTATGTCAGAAGAATTGAATTCAATAGTCATTGTAGTGATAAAATGTTATTTTAAATAAAAATTGCTTTAGATGTCTCCTTTTTTTTCGGGAGAACGCAGGTGCCTTATAGCAAAAAAAAAAAAAAAAACCATATATATATATATAAGGAACTGTTTAAAATTTCAAGTTAGTCATGCTCTCTGTTAAAAGATTGTTATTTTATTACAAATAGCGTTTGGATTCTAGATATAATTATTATTATAACACTATGCTTTCTTTGAAAGAGATCTCAATGTTAATTATTACAAAATCGTTAAAATTATTCATGGACAACCTTAGACAAAGCAACTACTAGGTGTTTATGGTCCCTAAACATCAAGCAGAGTGACAGATATTAGTATAAAAGCATTGGAATATTAAAAAAAACTCAAAGTAATTTATTTAATTAAAATTATAGCAAGGATGCAGGGTTGAAAATTAGTATGCAAAAATCATTTCTACATAATAGCAACAGCAATTAGAAATTAAAATTTTATTAAAAATACCATTTCTAGTCATCACAAAAATATGAAATAGGCATATATCTGACAAAATATGTGCAAGATCTGAACATTATAAATTATACTGGGAAAAAATTTGAAGACTAATCAATGGAGAGATACCATTTTCATGAGTCAGAAGCCTCAATATTGTTAATATGATAATTATTTCAAATTGCTCTACAAATTCAATACAATCTCAATCCAAATCTCCAGATTTTTTTGTAATAGAAATTGACAAACTAATTCTAAAATCCATATGGAAATAGAAAGGACCTAGAATACTCAAAAGAAAAGAAACTTGTCAAGGCTTATAATAAATCTAGAGTAGTCAAAACAGTGTGGAATTATAAAAATAGAAAAATAACTTAAAGTAATAGAATGGAAAAATCCAAAAGTATACTCACAAATATATGGACAACTGATTTTGAACAAAATTGGAAAGAGAATTTAGTACAAGAAGGACAGTTTAGTACAAAAAGACAATATATAGTACTGGGGGGGTAAGTTTCTACATGTAAAAAATAAATTTTATATCTCACATCTTATACAAAAACTAACTCAAAATGTATCCGTATTTAAATGTAGAGCTTACAATTATTTTAAAAAGTCTATAAAAAGAGGACCAGCAGTTGGCTTAATGGCTATGTCGCTGGACTCCCATGTAGTTGACCACGGTTCGAGTCCCAGATCTGGTGGCTTAAACTCAAGCCAGGCACATGTGTGTGCATGCCCAAGATCCTGAGAGTAGAATGGAGGAGAAGGGATTGCGGTGTGGCCATCCCCCCTGGGGGGTGATTTCTTTCAATCTCTCTCTCTCTCTCTCTGTCTTTCGGGCGAGCACACACACGCTATAGAAAAAAATCTCTCCAAAAAAAAAAAGTCTGTAAGAAGATAAAGAGGAATAATCTCTACTAGAGGAGAGCCGAGCTGCTGCAGCCTCTGCAGCCCACGGGTACCTGGGCCATTGCCACCACCTATGCATGGTCCCTGCAGAGAGAAGTGAGGTGAGACTGACAAAGTGCAAAAAAAAGATGACAGTAAGTTCTGGTCCATATAATTTCTACCTGCAAACGTAATCAGGAATCAGGAGTCTGAAGCTGCTGAGGCTCGAGAGGACTTCTCCCTCCACATCTCTACAGGGGAGAGAACGAGAGAAACTCTCCTCTGGAACCTTAAACCAGACTCCCACCACAGATTCCAGCACTCTCCATCCACAGAACAATTAAACTAACTCAGAGCTAACACATATCTTAGAAAAGTGTACAAGCATACAGCTAAAAAACGAAAAGAAATAAAAAAGAAAAAGAACAATCTGGGAGAACTGTCATATTAGCGATATTGAGAGTCCTCTGACTCGTGAACATGGCATATCTCTCCACACATACATACATTGGACTTCACAATCAACCCCAACCCAATCCAGCAAGAATGCTGGGGCTCTGTCTACAATCAAGACTACACAGCCCAGAGGCAGCAAACAACTTCCATCTCAACAGAGATTAAGAAATTTGGACACTACCCCTTGTCTGGCAGGGAGAGCAGGCTTTCTCTTCCTTCCAACTCAAGTCCTCGAGAGTGGTCATATGCCTCCACTGATGAGACCTATAGTGAAACGCTTCTAGCCCTCCCTGAACTGTAAGTTTGGACAGAAGAAATGGAAAAATAAGGGACACCTGACAGAAAGAAAGGTATCAGAGATCCCACTTCAAAGTCAGAGTCGAGAGATAGGGTCCCCCCTCAGACAACCCCCTGATCCTGGAGTACACATTCAGGCCAGTTGACTTGTAGGGAGTATGCTCTAATTCAAGTAACCTCCCTGAATCCACAGGCACTACTGGTCTCTGGTGAGGGCCTCATGGATAAATTTGCCTCTCATCCCTCATCAATGACCTTCCCATGGCCACATACAGTCATAGAATGCCACTATGCCTCTGCATGTCCCACAATGGCCACACGGGGCCAGCTCTTAGTGTCTCACAGACAGACTTGCTTTGGCCCCTCTTGGGTGAGTTCATCAGGGCTATGTTCAAGTCCCAAGGGTCACTTTTTTTTCAGAAATTAAAGGCAGAGCATATAAGCCTGGCTTGGATATGAAAGGCACAGTTGGCCTCTGGCTCCTCCTGGAACACTTTGCCAGGGGCACCCAGGGCCTGATGGTTGCCCTCTCTCCTCTCTGATCCCAGGGACATATTTTCCGCCACAACAATGCTCCTGCTCATTCCTCTCATCACAAAGGCAATTTGCAACAATTCCAATATGAAAGGAGTAGGCAGCCACTTTACAGCCCCAATTTGACTCCTTGTGAGGATTTTTTTTGTTTCCTAACCTTAAAAAATATTTAATAAATGACCATTTTCTTCAGTTAATCATGTTAAAATGACTGCATTGACATGGTTAAATTCCCAGGCCCCTCGGTTTTTTGTGGATGAACTAAATGGTTGTCATACTTGCTCACAAAATTGTCTTGAATTTGATGGAGCTCATGTTGATAAAGTTTATATTTTATCTTTTAATTTCATTTTCTATGAACCTTTAGAAGTCTCTTCATATCAAAATATTTGATATCATAAAAACTATACTTCAAATACATGCAATTTATTATGTCACTTATACATAACATTTACTAAAATATTTCTACTTCATTAGGTAAATAGCATTCTGTATGGTGTCACCTTCTACTTTTTCTCTATGGACAATCCTCCTTATTTCTCAGAATAAAAGGGAAAACAGTTTGCAAAATTCATTTTAAGCACTTTAGAGGCATTCTTCCAGTTTCTGAGAAACTTTTACAAACAGGAAACAAAAAATGTGTGTTGCCTTTTCATAAATCTCTTCAAAGTCACAACTTATCCTTGAATGAACATTAAATTTAGAATGTTCAATAATCACACCCAGTTTTATTTTTCTTTCCGATTTGACCAGAGGGACAGAGTGAGAGAGAGAGAGAGAAAAAGAGAGAGAAAGAGAGAGTAAGTGAGAAAGCAAGCAATCAGGCGTGGGACTCTAGCCATGGTCTGCCAAGTGGGAGTCCAGCACCCCCAACCTCCATACCACCTGCTGACCCACCACACCCAGTTTTTAACCAGGTTCCGGACCCGTTTTTCTTCATTCATTTTTTCCACTCAATTTTACTCACCATGCCCATTACTTGAAATAATTTCTACATAGTCATCCTTTCTCTTATCAATACTGCATTTTAAAGATTAACCTTTCCTAGCCTATTTGAGCAATGAACAGATAATTTTATTACTAAATGAACGTTCCTTGTATCAGCAAGGATATGTATGTAATACCAAATCAAGACTATATACTTCTGATCTATCATCTTATCTGAACCCCTGCACCAACAAAGATGAAAAAAAATATATAATTATGTACTGAAAACTCCCTTAGCCAACCACAAGCAATGCTAATGTGTCCACCAAGCACCAACGACTTACAGAACAAATATAACTGAATGTAAATCATGAACACGCTTGTAAATCTAATAAAAGCCAAGCAACCAGTCATGCAATGAAATTGAGAGTCAGAGTAGATAGGAAGTGGCTTTAAATGTCTGTATAGAGAAAGAATTAATGAGAGAAAATCTTACAATATGATTGTAAGGTATCTTTTTTTTTTTTTTGAGAGGTTTTTGCTATAGGGTGTGTGCGCTCGCCAGACAGAAAGAGAGAGACAGAGAGACAGAAAGTGATAAATCCACCCCACCCCCCCGAGGGGTGATGGCCACTCCGCAATCCCTTCTCCTCCATTCTCCTCTCAGGATCTTGGGCCTGTACGCACATGAACCCGGTGTGAATTTAAGCCACTGGGTCCGAGACTCGAACTGCAGTCAACTACATGGGAGTCCAGCGACATAGCCATTACACTAACTGCTGGTTCCCTGAATGTAAGGTATCTTGATGTTACACCAAACATTTATGAACCATATTCCTATATATAATTTCTTTTTTTTTTTTTGAGAGGTTTTCGCTATAGGGTGCTTGCACTCGCCAGACAGACAGAGAGAGACAGAGAGACAGAAAGCGAGAAATCACCCCCCAGGGGGCATGGCCATGCTGCAATCCCTTCTCCTCCATTCTCCTCTCGGGATCTTGGGCACGCACGCACACGCACCTGGCGTGAGTTTTAAGCCACCGGGTCCGGGACGCGAACCGCGGTCGACTACATGGGAGTCCAGCGATATAGCCATTACACTAACTGCTGGTCCCCCTATAATTTCTTTTTTTTTAATTTTTTTGAGAGGTTTTTGCTATAGGGCGCATGCGCTCGCCACAGAGACACAGAGAGATAGAAAGCGAGAAATCACCCCCCAGGGAGGATGGCTACGCTGCAATCCCTTCTCCTCCATTCTCCTCTTGGGACCATGCTCCCGGCATGAGTTTAAGCCACCGGGTCCAGGACTCAAATCGCAGTCAACTACATGGGAGTCCAGCAACATAGCCATTATGCTAACTACTGGTCCTCCTATAATAATTTCTGAGTGAGAGAGAAAGAGAGGATGAAGTTTTGGGTTTTTTCAAGGTGAATGTAATCATACCATTTTATGTGCTAAAACAAGACACCTAAATTCCAGGTGTTTTTACCCAGTATAAGTTGTAATACATTTGTAATATCAAAATTGTCTACCAGTGTCTATACCTTAAAATGAGGGTCCAAGAAAAAAGATCGGGGGAAAAATTTTTGATGCATTTGGTTATTTAAATGGAGTTAAATTTCCATTTAAAATAAAACTACTAGTAGACTATACCTTCTATTGTGACAAACTGATAAAAAAAATACAGCAAAAGCCTTGTTCTTTCAATTTTTCAAAGGGTATGGGGTTTCACTTTCATGCAATTTTAGGATTCTGTAGGACCATTCTATATTAAATGTATCAAGTCCTGCCTAATTTATTTAAAGTGGCAAGGCATTTTAGCACAAGGCCAGAAGGTTAATGTTATCTCAAGAAAAGCCATATTAACTCAAGTACAATTTTTATGTGATACACTCGAAGAAATTATTATAATGAATGAGACATTGCCATAAGTACTAGGGGGCATTTTTCAAATGAATAATGGTTTAACACAAAAAACATGATTAAACCCCAGACAAAATGAGTCAAAAATAATTTAACAGCATTATTAATATGCAGTAAGTTGATTTGCTCATTCCATTTAATTTATCACAGTCCACATTGTAAAATAAATAAATAACCCTCATGCATTGCTACTCTGATCATCTGTAGCAGGTATCATCCTTTCTTATGGAAACAATGACCCCCAAAACAGTTAAATCATCTTACTTATTGAGGAACAAAGTTGCAAGGCACTCTCTATGAAAAAGACACAGAATTAAAAATCCCATTATAGATAAAACCACAGACAAATCAGACCTTCAGAATCACAATTTTTCTTCATGTAGAATACGAAGAATCATGGTGACTAGGTAACGACACAAAATCTAAAATCTGAATTCATGTGATGCTTAGGTGTCACTAACCAAGAAAATAATTGTTATGCATAAAAAGAGAAAACATATTAACCCTTACATGAAAGACTTGGAATTCAAGATAAATATATATATATATGTAATAAATCATATACTATCTGTTCTACACGCTATTTCAAGCACTTCTGTTCTAAATTACCTAATAAAATGTACAACTGTATGTGACACTAAATTATAAACTATTGGTACCTGAAGGACCTTAGGTAATATTCCTAAATCAAAATTTGATTCCTTAAAGCCCGTCTTTACACTTTCCATTGTATCTCTACTGCCAACCAGTAAAGTCTAAATGCCTTTCATCCAAAGTCAAAATCTCCAGTATCTACCACTGACCTTCTGATTCTGTGTAATTTGCCAAATTCTCCTCAGCTTGATTTTCTTTTTAAACTACTATAATTCAGTAATTGCCTTATTGATCATATGAAGAAAAATATCATAACGTACATAAGGCATGTCGGTCAGAACATAGACCTTAACAGAATCTCAATGAATAATATCTACTACTCTACATAAGACTATTGCCAACGCCAGGAGGTGGTGCAGCAAGCAACAGTACCATGGTCTTGCACGGGAATAGCTTCAGTTTTTGTCCTGATGCCTTCCTGAGGATGCCAGGTGCACATGCATGCCCATGATATGGACTTGCTGAGACTGGGGGTAAATTGGGCTGTGAAGTCCCTGTTGGGGCAGGAGTTCTCTTTATCTCATGGGAAAAAAAATAATAAAAAAAAATTAAGAAAACAAAAGGATTTCATTACTAGAATTTAACTGTCTATCCTCTACTCTAGATCATAGAGGAAGGACTCACAGTTAATCTTTGAATTCTTAACAATGAGCCCAGTGCTTAGAAGAAAGTAGTCCTAACTAAAGAATCAACATATAGAAAGATACATGAATGTAAATCATAGACAACAACACCTTATTTTACACTAGAGAAACTAAGGCCCCAACAATTGGGGTGATTTTGTGTAGGCCATGGTTCCAATTACTAAAAGAACTCTAGAGACTACCAGGTGGCATGGTGGCTAAGGAGCTGGACTCTCACATGGCTGACTACAGTTAGAGTCCTGGACCTGGTGGCTCTTTCTCATCACTTTCTCACTTTCTCTCTCTCTCTCTCTCTCTCTCTCTCTCTCTCTCACTTTCTCTCTCTCTCTCTCTCTCTCTCTCTCTCTCTCTTTCGGTGTGTGTGTGTTTGTGTGTGTGTGGTGAGCACACATATTCTATAAAAAAATTTAAAAATAATAATAAATAAATTTAAATGAATAATTCTTTTAAAAAAAAAAATAAGAATAACTCCGGAGCTGTGCTTGAGACATAGCAGTTAAAAGATCTGGATCCCACAAGGCCAACCACAGTTCAAATCTTAGCCCTAAAGGCTTTATTTTCAGCAAACAAGTGAATCCAGTTTTAGGCTTATCATTTAGTATGCCAAAGCCAGGATATGAGACAAATATAAATGGAAGAATTCTTGCTATAAAAGCTTTTTCCATTTGAGAAGATATGAAATTTTCCTGGAAAATGTTGAGGAGGAAATCCATAGAGTCAGACGTTGATGACAATCTCTAAAGAAAGAATCTGCATTCTGATCCACTCTTAAGTCAAAACCTGGTATGAAGTTTAGCAATAGGGGAAGCTGAAAATGAGAGGATCTCAAACAAATCTAAAGTTTTGAGATCACAGAGGACATTTTCTTCCTCCCTCCCCCCAGGGAAAACCTTCAGGAATTTTTTCAGACTCGTAGAGAAATTTCATTTCCAGACTCATGAGGAACAATGGATTAGAAATGCTTTCCTAAGGATTCCAGGAATGTCATCCTAAGGTCAGCCTCACAGAGACTCTGAGGGGGTCATCATCAAGAGGTGGATAATGATGACCAGCATGGACAGATAGCAGAGGAATAGTCACAACTCAGAATGCACAACAGAGGCTAACAGGAAAGACTTACTGACCAGAGAGGATAGGGAAGTAGATGACACAATAGTGATTTTCCAACTTGGACTGACCACACCAGCATACCTTGTGTTATCTTCTGATCTCTCTCCTCTCCCAACATGTTCAAATTATATTGACCTATTATAATTTACATGCAACCTCAGAGAAAAGAGGGTGTATATATTATCTATTGTTGTGTAGCAAATTACTACAAACTTAGGAGGCTTAAAATAGCACCTATTAGTTCACAATTCTGTGAGCCAAAAGTCTAGAGTAGAGACACTGAATTGTCTATTCAAGATAATGCAAAGCTAAAATTAAGGTTTCTTCCAGAGCGACTTCTTTTTGGGGGGGGAGGTTTTTGCTATAGGGAGCATGCATTCGCCAGAAAGACAGAGAGAGACAGAAAGCGAGAAATCACCCCCTAGGGGTGATGGCCACACCACAATCCCTTCTCCTCCTTTCTCCTCTTGGGATCTTGGGTACCCACGCAAACGCACCTGGTGTGAGTTTTCTCGGGATCTTGGGTACCCACGCACATACACCTGGTGTGAGTTTTAGCCACAGGGTCCAGGACTCAAACTGTGGTCAACTATATGGGAATCCAGTGACATAGCCTTTATGCTAACTGCTAGTCCCCCAGAGTGACTTCCTGTCTGAAGACTCAGGAAAAACCTACTCTGAAGCTCACTGAGGTCAGTGGCAGAATTCAGTTCCTTGTGCCTATGGAACTCAGGTCCTTGCTCCTCGTGGGCTGACAGTCAGATATGGCTCTCAGCTCCCAGGAACTGCCTGCATTCCTTGCCACATGGCCCCTCTCACCCTAATACAATATATGAAGAAACTGCCTCTCATCAAATCCCTTTCAAGCTTCACATCTCTAAGCCTTCTCTGTGACCTTTAAATCCAAATTTGAAGGGTTTGTGTGATCAAGTCATACTTACTCAGATAATCTACTTTTCTTAGTTATTTGGGACCCTCATTATATCTTCAAAAAATTTATTCACAGCAGTACCTAGATTAGTGTTTAACTGAATAATTCAGAGGAGGTGTGTGAACTCCAGAGGCCATCTGGAGAGCTATTTGGGGATTTTGCCTACCCTAGATGAGGAAGAGAGAATTGGCCTAGCAAATCTGGAGTTGACTTGTTAAATTCTAATAGAATGTGTTAATGTTGAGGCATCACAGTACTTAACATTTGAAAAATTCTTTTGCCTAAATCTGGAGTTACCTGATTTTATTTATTTTCTTTTGTTCATGTCTAAGGCTATTAGTAGTAGCCTTGGACTGGAAATACCCAAGTACATAAATTAAAGTCGAAGGGGAGGTAGGATATTAGTGTTCTCTCCCTGACCAACTTCTCTTTCACCTGGGTGATCAAACCCAAGTGAGACCTGAGTCCGAGGGTTAGAAGTACACCCTGGGAACATTCAAAGCAGCAGCAGGGTCCTTAACATTCTTCAGAAGCTAAGGAGGGATAAGAAAGACTAGAAGGTGCTTTGAAAAGTACTCTTCAATTCCACTTCCTGTAAGAGTACTCTGATCCTTGGAGACCAAAAGGGTTTCACTGTGAAATTGCTGCTGTGAAAGAACCCTCCATTTCAACAGGCAGCTGAGACGGTTTCCTAAGAACTGCGATTCCTCCATTCAACAAAGCAGGGAAAAGTTGGAGATCTCGACACTGACTACAGTTTCCTCAGAAACACATGCACATAATTCATTTGCAACAGCGTAGGATTTTTAAACATTATGTTTCCAAATTAACAAGTACAATTTGCCTGGTACAGAGCTGTTGTTTTTTTTCCCTTGTAAAACAGGAAGTAAATCTGATTTCCAATAATGTTTTTACTCAGCCCTAGTTATAGCCAACTATTATTCATAATTATTCTGGCTCTATCCATGATGCCAAGAGCTCTTTCTATGAACCAAAATAAATAACCAATGTCCTTTAGGAATAAAGGGGAACTGAATAAATTGAAGAAAGACACTCTTCGATCAGCATCAGGAGCTCCAAGCGGCTTCTAAATTTATTCAATTCATACTTTGTTTTTAAAGAAGAGTGAGTTATTTATTCCTGTCCTATGGGCAAACTCAGACTATAACGGACAAAATGTCAGGGAGAATGAAGAAAAATGAAGATATTCCCCAGCAGAATAAATACATCTTTTGCGAAAATAAAGTTACCACAGTCACTCTGAGCCCCTAGTGATTAGCTTCTGTGAAACATAGGACTAAGCTGAAAGTATCATGCAAAGAACTTGGGTAAATGAGGATTTATATTTAGAACGAAGCAACATCAGTAAAGAATGATAATATTTCAGGAACAGAGGCTCTAGTCTTCAAATTTCTAGAGGTTACTTCATTGTTTTCTGGACCATTCCACTCTTGGGATCTCAGAAACTCATACGTAATGTGTGTTTTGAGCTCTAATATAGGGAGACAAGTGGCCTTTCAATGTGCAGTGGAGGACCATTTGGGATTTCTAAACCGCTGCTTCCATACCTGCTAGAGAATGGAGTTTTCATGGAGAATGTTGTCTCAAATTTAACAATTCATGTACAGCCAGTCTTCTAAAAATTATTTCTGTATTAATAATTGAAGTTTATGTAAATACTGACTGTCCTCACTACTGTCATTCCTCAGTATCTATGGGGAACTGATACTGCCAATATGAAATCTACAGATGCTCAAGTCTCTCACATAAAATGGTCTATTACAACAGCTTTCCATATCTTCAGATGTGGATACCATGAATAGAAGAGCCAACTATAATATTTACCAGATCCTACCCAAAAGACCCCAAAATTTATCCTGCTAGTCCCAGTGGAAAGTCTCTGTCCACCTCTTCTCCACAAAATCCTACACAGCTTTTTTTTTTTTTTTTTTTTAAATTTGACCAGAGAGGGACGGGGGTGGTAGGGGGGATAAGAAAGCAAGCATCCAGGTCTGGGATTGAACCAGGGTCAGCCACGTGGGGGTTCAACACCCTTAACTACCAGCTCCCTTACATAGCCTTTTAATGAGATTTGAATCCTATTTTCATGATACCTTTTTCCAAAATCTGATTCCAAATGATTCTCCTTTCTGCTTAATTTTTTAAAAAGGTTTTATCTTCCCTATCCAGGGTTATAAGTGTCTGGCTCATCCACAAAACCTGTAGCTGTCTTTCGATAAGCTCTTGTAGTAGGTAGAACAATGGTCAAGCAAAGATACCAAGTCTAATCTCTGCAACCTGTAAATGCTACCTTATTTGGAAAAGGATCTTTGCATATGTTAATACATTAAGGATGTTGAGAAGAGAATACTGTCTTAGATTATCCAGAAGAGCCTTAAATGTCATCACTGCTGTCTTTATAAAATAGAAGCACATGCCAAGTGGTGGCACAGTGATAACATAACTGGATCCGCATAGGAAAGGTCTTGGGTTCTCATGCTGGAACCTCCCTGAGTGCACCAGGCACACATTCATGCCCCTGACCTGGGCCAGTTAAAACCAGCAGTAGATCATGCCATGAGGACAGTTGGGGGTATATGTCTCTCTGTCACTGTTTCTCCTCTCTGTCATGTAATAAGTAAATAAACTTAAAAAGAGATTCGCACATGTGTGCACACTCAGGAGAAGGCAATGTGGAGTCACCCCTAGAGACTTCAGATGGCACACAGCCCTACCACCATGATTAAAAATCCAAGCCTTTGGAACTACAAGAGAGTAAGTTCCTATTGTTTTACTCCACCAGCCTGTGGTAATTGTTTAGGCAGCCACACAAAACTTCATACTTCAGAATGCCAAGTAAGTTTTTTAATTGACTCATGTTCCTCACAGAGAGAAACTAGTGTATCATACAGCTAATTTCAGCTTGTCTTATCAGTTACCAAACTTTTGTGGCTCCATAATTATATTTGATAGACATGTTAAAATTTGATAGACCCTGGGCTAGCCCTAGAGGTAAAGGGAACCAAATCTTCTATGTCCTACCACAATTCAACTTCCAGCAAAGCAGCTTGAGAATTATGCCAAGAGCATGTGTATGTCTGCCCAAAATCTCAAAATGTAAAGAAATGGAGACAGGAACTGCAGGATGACCACTTTCCAGGGCATTCTTTACTTTTTCTCTCTCTCTCCAGAAAGCATAAGCCCTATGGTGATTTTATGTTCTCCAATTGTAAGAAAATGTAATCCTTTCTTTGCAAGGATATTATTATCAGGCAAAATAGTGATTCCATTTATGATATTTAAAAAAAATAACACACACATGGACTTTAATCCTAACATGGACACATGCTAGCTTTTTTAGGTTAGATAAATCATTTAACCTCTTTAAGCTTCCATTTTCTCAGTTGTAAAAATTTTATAACATTATAGGATTGCTGAGTAGATGAAACAACTGATGTAAAATATAGTGACTACCACATTGTAAATGGCCAGTAAACAGTGGCTACTTTTATCATTGGGATCCCTATTGTTTATCTGTTCAACAAGTATCTTCTAAAGATCTCTTATAAGCAGAGCCAGCGAGTGGTGTACTAGTGAAGGTGTTGGATTCCCACATGGCTGACTGTTGTGGTTCCAGTTCTGGACCTGTCAGCTTGAAACTCAAACCAGGCGTGTGTGCATATATGCCCAAAATCCCAGGAGGAGAATGGAGGAGAAGGGATTGTGGTGTGATCATCCCCCATGGGCGGGTGATTTCTCACTTTACCTCTCACTATCTCTCTTTGTATCTCTCCAGTTTGCATATGCACCCTATGGCAAAAACCTTAAAATACACAAATAATCTCTTACAAGGTAGATACTTTACAAGGAGCTGAAATTACAAATCTAAAGAAATAGACCGAGTCCCCATGGTCATGGAATTTATATAGTATGACCTGACTTCCTGGTCAGTATTTTTATTTGTTTGGCTTGTTTGTGTGTGTGTGTGTGTGTGTGTGTGTGTGTGTTGTTTTTAGTTCTTAAGATGACTACTTGGCTTGTTTTCTCTCTTATTTAGTAAGAAAGCTTACATTACATATATTACATAAATTTCTCTTATATTTAGCTTTTTCTATATTCCGTATGTATGAAGTATTCTCCTTTCCACTGCTTGTTTACATGACTTTCTTTTTTCTTCACTGGTAAAAGGGTGATCTATATGTATGTTTTCTAACAGTTTTAGAATTTTGCAGAGGGCACAGGCACTTGCCAGACAGAAACAGAAAGAGAGAGAGAAAGAAAGCACTCCTTAATCAGGAATAATCATACCTCAATCCCTTCTCTACTTCTCCACCCTCTCAGGATATGGGGGCTACACACACACACACACACACACACACACACACACACTCACAGCATGTTTTTCCAAGCTGCTGAATCTAGGACTTCAACTGCAGGATTGGCCGCATGGGATCTGGCTGTCTTAACTATCAGGCTACAGAGCCAGACTTTGTTTCCTGACTTGAAGTAGTAAAACATTTTGTGAAATTTATAACTAATCATTTCAATCGTATTGACTTATGATCAGAAAATAAAATGATAAAATGCCTATTTAAAAAATCTGCAGATTTTCTTTTTGCAAAGTACATTTCATACAGATCTATTGCATCATGTTCAAAAATATGTGGGGGTTTTGGTATTATACACTGTCCTTTTTAATCTAATTTAGTGCTATTAATCTTAAATTTAATCTGGCTACTAATATTACCATCTCTGCTCCCCCCACACACATACAAAGTCATAGGGTCTGGGATTTGAACCATGTCAT
Organism: Tupaia belangeri chinensis; assembly: GCF_000334495.1. Classification (NCBI taxonomy): domain Eukaryota; kingdom Metazoa; phylum Chordata; class Mammalia; order Scandentia; family Tupaiidae; genus Tupaia; species Tupaia belangeri. The sequence continues at coordinate 54,868 of NW_006198026.1, read as the reverse complement.
TGGTCATGTGGAATCTACCCACCTTAACCACCATGCCACCTGAATGGCTCCATGCCTGCTTTTTTGTAATGTTTGGATTTGTCCAGTACATACATTTGCCAAGACCTCTTAACTATTAATCTTTCTTCAAAAATTTTGCAGTTGATTTATTGTAAATAGCATATGGCTAGGTTTTACCTCTATATAGCAACCTACCTTTTATTAGAGATTATTAGTCCATTCACATCTGTAATATGACTAACTTTATTTCTTCTGTTTCATGTTGACTTCTTATTTAACATCATTATTTGCTCTATAAAATTCTTTCTTGAAGTATCAAAAAAAACTATTTGTTACTTTTTTTTAACCTACCACCTTTTACTCATGTATTTGTTTATTCCTACATTCTTCTGTTCATTTTAAAATTCAACTGTACTTTTTCATGCCATTATCACTTTCTTTGCTGGCCAAGGTAATGCTAGCTATTGAAATAAACTTCATTTCAGTAGTTTACTATACAATAACTTATTTCTAACACACGGCAACACGATATAGTTCTAAGCACTGGAGTTCTGATCTAGTCAATAATTTTGGAAGACATGGTGACATATCTTCCACATCTAACTTGTAGTTTTAACCTGGTGTCAACATCAAACTGGCCGACAGGGAGGGAACATGGAGGATAGTGCCTGGCAGTGGGATACATTTTAGTGATATATAAGAGAAACTGGGAAGTATTCTCTAGTATTCATGTACTAACCATGGTCTGGCCATAATTAGACATAGCACTAACATATTACCTAACAAGATATCAACTGCATATATGACTGGGTTTTGCATGTTTCTGTCATGACGACACCAATCAGCCACATACAAGGGATCCTCAAAAAGTTTATGGGAAATGCAAATTATGAGAGTGTTATGCATGGGTTTCAATAATTATTGTACCAAAATAAACTTGTACTTTATATTTTCCTTGGGCTTTTTAAAATTCCCTTATATTTTATTATCTGATATTTAAAAGTATAAGCAAAAGGAAAAATAAAATGGGAATTTGAGAATATGCTACTTATCTTATGTGTTTTTATAATATATATAATTTTGTCCTCTTAAAATATCATTCCAAATGTTTGTCAGTGTGGCGTTACAAAATGAGCATGCCACTCAGAGATTAGCAATTTACTCTGATTAGTTCTGGGTGTTTCTTCATGCGCTCTGTATTCCATGAAGCAGAGACAAGGCTAAGGTGGCTTAACTGGTTCCAACAATAGTATTAAGTATTCATACAACACTGTTTGATATAATCTTAAAATGCCTCCCAAATACTCCATTTGATTCTTTCCTAAAAGTTTTCTTTTTATCAAAATAATGATAAATTTACTAAGACTGACTTTTCTGAAAGCTACTTACAAATAGTCTGAATTATTTATCTGGGGAAAGGACAATTATTCAGGAAGAGAACTATAACTTATGGAAAATATACAATACTCCAAGATGACCAGATTCCTTCCTGGTTCATTTCACTCCACAGTCCCTGGGTGGAAAAGGCCTAGAATTAGCAAACTTGCATCATTCAATTCGGTGACCCACCCAGAACAGGATCATAATTCTGTAGCAGCTCTGCTATGGTTGAGAATTAGTCTGAGGATTAGGTCACAGAGGTTAATTAAAGCACCCAAAGAAGGATTCAGAAGACAATTAGAATGCATTACGAAGAATCAGTACTACCTGGAGCTTTATGAGAAATTTTTTGTTTTTACAGCTAGTCTTTGCTAAATGGGGAGCTAGTTCTGTGTCACTATAAATTACATTTAATTGCAGTTTTTGTTACGTAATTTACTGTATCCCTGTCTTCTTTACATTTCTAATGTAGCTCTACTTTTTGAGAACATGCCTTCCTCTGTACTATTTTCTCTTATTAGCACTGTTTTCCCATTCTTTCTCCCTCTATAGTTGCACATTGTATAAGCTGGGGGATTTGATAATGTATGGCCAGAGGTCGACGGCCCTCTCTAACAGTCAATTCAACTTGCACCCATCTCAATGTCAAACCTAAGTTTGTTCATGGGATAGTTGCTTTATCCTGCACTAAGGCATTTCAAAGACTTTTAACGATAAGTTCTCATTATTGAAAATCTGCTGTTATTATAGCTTAGTGTTCTATGATCACACTTCAATACAACTCCCTTGTGTGAGCTCATATATAAGGCAAGTTTATCCTGAACTCCACCTACAAAGGCAATTACTAGAAAGAATCGAATAAATTCATGATAGTTCATCATAACAGTTTCATGGCATGCATCAAAGTGCAACATTATAAACAGAAAATATTAAATTTTATTTAAATATTATGCAAGTAGAAATCAATATCTGCTGTTAAACAGGTAACATAGTAATTATGTTTTGCTGTTTTATTTTTAATAAGCTAAATTAAATTAGAATATAAGATAGCTCATATGAGGAAACAAAAATGTACAAACAAAACACATTTAAGTTACTTCACTCATAGGTAAGTGATCTAAATCAGGTCATATTTCTCTTAGCCATGTTTGTATTTATCATCGAAAGTTAGCAGGTGATCAAATGACAGTCTGATTTACTTAGCATGCCTCCTCCTATAGAGAAAATAAAGCTATATTAGAAATTTCAGCAAAAGGGTCAATAAAATATTTTTATTCCATTATAGAACAATTAGACCACTCTTTAGTAGGTAGAACATATAAACAAATCAATAAAGAAATCATAGTAGAGTCAAAGCCTATCAACTTTTTCAAAACTTTTTATTTGGAAATCATTTAAGACATACAGAAAAGTTCCAAAAACAGTACAAAGAACTCTTGAGCACCGTATCACAACCCCTAAACATTAATATTTTAACATATGTACTCATCCTCCTCCCTGACTCTACACAATCTCCCCTAATCACGCCTCTCCATTCTCCTCCTTTCTCACTGTTTAGTTTAGACTTAAAGGACCCTTTCTAGTGATCAGATGCAGTCTATGCCTTTGGTAAAGTCCTTCTCAGTTTAGCATATCAGGATCACAACCCCTAAACATTAATATTTTAACATATGTACTCATCCTCCTCCCTGACTCTACACAATCTCCCCTAATCACGCCTCTCCATTCTCCTCCTTTCTCACTGTTTAGTTTAGACTTAAAGGACCCTTTCTAGTGATCAGATGCAGTCTATGCCTTTGGTAAAGTCCTTCTCAGTTTAGCATATCAGGAGGTACTGTGTGCGTATGTGTGTGTGTGTGTCATTGTTGGTCATGTTAATTCTAAGTGTTTAGTTAAGAGGAGTGGTCAGTTTTCTCCATTTTAAAGCTACTGATACTTCTTTTATAATTCATAACTACCTCATGATTAGTATTTTTGAGACTATGTGTGTAATCATGCCATTTCTCACTACATTTTCAACTATGAGTTTTAGCATATATTACTGATTCTGCTTAAAAGAGTCATTACGGGTGGTTGCTAAAATGGTGATTTTTCTCATTCCATCATCTCTTCTACCTCTTGCTATGTAATATAAAGTAAAAATATGCTACAAAAAAAAGGTAGTAAATATCTTTACAACACAAGAGCCAGTTGAAAGGAGTTCTCCATAGTCAATGTGGATTAACTCAAGCATCTAAATAAATAATGAAAGCAAATACAGCCCATAAAAAATTAGGATTCATGAGTCCAGACTGATCATATAGATGACAGATGGATGGATGACACAGTAACTCTTTCTTGGAGTAGAAGGCAATATACCTTTCCAGACATTGTACAAAACTAATATTTAAACATTTGAATAAACATAATAAAAAAACTTAATTTGCAACCAAATAAACACAAATTAAAGTAATAGCATACTATCCTGCTTTTTGTCGGGAGCTTTGAGCAAATGGTGAGATTGGTAATGGCAAGTACCCACAGGACTCGAATAAATGAGGACTCATATACTGATATAAATAGTATTCACCTGAGCATACATTAGAAAGATCTTTCTGGACAGCAGTTTCATAGCACATAGTAAAACTTAAATGAATTCAACTTTTTAATCTAGAAATTCCTCTAAAGTAATAGACAGCCAAAAAATATAAATATATACAAGTATTTTTATTATAGAATTATTGATAATAGAAAAAAAAGCAACCTAAATATCTGCCAGTACCATTAGAATGTTAGGAAATTAATTAAGGTGATGATTTATTCTCCTACAAATTTGGAAAGGTTTGTATTACATACTTCTATGAGAATAATTCAGATTTGAAAATATACGTTAAGTGTGACTATTCCACTGTGGGTGTGCACATACCTATACATGTATACAGATTAGGTCACCAGAAAAGTCATGATTTATTTTTCTGTGTTTTTCTATACAAAATAGTGTTGTGTCTTTCCTAATGACCCATAAATTTATATACATAAATATGTATACATACAGGAATACACACACTATCCTGATCTGACCACCTGTAAAATAGGGATAATAAGGAAAACTCACAGAGTAAAGGGGATCAATGTATACTTCAATACGAGTCTATGTACAATGGTATCTGGCACATGCATACTCCATAAAAGGGACCTATCATTTTAACAGTACCAATTACTATGTGTTTTTTGAGCAGAGTTTGACTGTGGCTATTATTATAACCACATAAGGCATAGTTTGAGGCATCATGTTGTGCTGGGACCATGCAGTTAACACAAGCTGAGTATGAAAGAACTGCCCCTCATGCATAAGAGCAAGGACTCAGCTGAGGAGAACTGTTTGCAAGGTCAACAATGGAGTTCTGGACCTCCATTGTGTTGCTGTATTGGCCTGCACTCAATTTCTGCCATGAGCCTTATTGCCGTACCCCGATACTCCATAAAGGTACCCCTAGCCTTACTATAACTTTTACAATAATCCTGAAGGAATGTGGATTCACTAAGGCGGTGGCTGAGAATGGGAATTACTCCCATTAGATTCACCCCACCCTCTTGAATGCTACATTCACTTCTACTGGGGATTATATAGATAAGCATTAGAAAGGTTTAGGTTAAAGCTACTAATTGGTGAAACAATCTCAGTAGCTGGGAGGGGCTCAGGGACTCATCCACAAGGTGCTGTTACCCTAAAGACCATGAGCCACCTTTAATCTCAGGACAAGGGAAGATTGCCATTCCCCAAGCCACAGCCAT
>NW_006198026.1:41834-49619 GCF_000334495.1 Tupaia belangeri chinensis | reverse complement strand
TAGACTCACCCTCTTAGCTGTGGATTACCCCAGAGATAACATAGGTATTACACTTTAGTGTATATTGACCTTGTCTTTACTAAACCAGACAGGATTTATTTTTAGACCCTTGTAACCACCAATTTGCTGCCACCCTAGCCTGAGGCTGAAGTTCTCAAGCTAACCTGGGGCTCAAGTTTTCAAGCCAATCTGGGACTGAAGTTATCAAGCTGGTCTAGGACTGAGGTTATTAAGATTCCTGGAAGTGCTTTCATCCAAAAGACCCTCCCCAGTAATCAAGATCTAAGGAGAGAATGCACCCGAAAAATGGACTTCCTCGTTCTAAGAATTATGACTGTTTATACCTAAACAAAACAGATGTCATGTTTTATGATTATTGTTCCTATACTTTGAATGCTTTACCTTTTGGAGTAAAATCTTTCACTTACTTCCCCTCACGCACCCTTCTCCTGTAAAACTCCTTCAATAATAAATACGCATGTCTCCTGGCAATCAGGGCTACAGTCTGGAGCTTACTCTGGCTGTAGCCAGCTGAAAGCATGCTAAAGGGCATGAGGTCTCAGTGTAATTCCTGTTCATCCATGTCGCCTTCCTGTGTACCCACCCGGCTGGAGCATGGCTTCCAGCAATGTTGTACCATGTCTACTTCCACTAAGTAAGATTCTTCAATTAATTAATGAAATTACACTAAATGTGAATTTGACCTTTAAAAATCTTTTTTTTTGTTAAATTTTTTGTTAATGAGAGAGAAGAGAGAGGGTTAAGTTTTTGTGTTTTTAGAGACATTTTTGTTATAGGTGTATGTGCTTGCTGGAGAGACAGAGGGGCAGAAAATGAGAAATCACCCCCAAGAGGGAATGGCCATGCCACAATCCCTCTCCTCCATTCTCCTCTTGGGATTTAGGGAAGGCATGCATATGCACCTAGCATGAGTTTTAAGTCACAGGATCCAGGACTTGAACCACGGTCAACTACCTGGAAGTTCAGCAACATTACCATTATGCCATCTGCTGGTCCTGAAAGATAAGTACTTTTGACAGAGTCTTCCCAGGTCAAGAACTTCCCAGTCTCCCAGTTAACTAGGACCACAGGCACATACCACTATGCGTAGACTGCTTAGGTTTGGCAGAGAATTGAATGCAGGTCTCCCAGGAGGGAACAGTCATGCAGCAATGCCCTCCTGCTTGTGCCACTGAGCTGGGTCTCTAAAATCTTTAACAGACAACTTGAGGGATGGAAATCAATCCCTTTCTTGAAATTCTCATCCTTGCTTTTAAAAAAAAAAAATCTCAATGTTGAGCATCTATCCTTTCTAAGGAATAAAATTGACAAAAATGAAATAAAATGATAGAGATATAGAAAAGGGTAATTAGAAAGGTTACTTAATGAACAGCTTGGTTTTCTGGTCCAAGAACTATTCATTTGTAACATTTACATATTCGAAAGTTTCCAAAAACTACTTACAGATTATTTTATTAAGAACACATACTCATAAAAGCTGCATCAAAATATACTAATTATGCATTATTATCTCCTTTTGTTTATTTGACTTGATTTAACATTCTTGTGATTGCCACAAACCAACTGGAACCACATCATCAAAATTCTATAGACACAGCACAAATCAAAGATTGTATTTGATTCATCCTAAAATTTAATTAGAAAAGTGTATCTGTGACCTTTCTCTTGGAGAGTGTTGAATGTTTTTCTTAACAAATGTCCCCAGGCAAGAAATAATTATCATAAAATGTGAGAAGGGTACACTAAGGTACATAGCAATGAGGTTATTTATCAGCTAATAGGGTATCTCACTGTTTGATATCATGCAAATTTTTTATCATTATGGAAATTTAATTTGCACCTTTGATTCCTTTGTGCTTTCCTTAAACCCAGTTCAGCTGTTAAGATTACCTTTTATCACAATAATTGTAGCTCTGATTTATTCCTCTTTTTTACACAGTCAAAATAGTCAAGATATCTGCCATTTAATGATTTGGAGAACACATAGCAGTTCAAGGTTTCCTTAGTACTCAAAGGCAATTTAATTGTGCTTTCAACTGTGGTCACAGTAATTTGCAGTCACTTGGCTTGGTACTCAGCATGGGTGCATTCTGGAACGTTATGGCAACTGCTCAGTCATTCTAATTCTTCATTCTAATGTCTGGCCATTCTTTCAATGTAATAGCACATGCAAATTATCACCTTATTCTTTTGCCAAACTATAAACCCAAGAACCAGCAATCTGTTAATTGGAGTTTAAGTTAGGATCTGAGCCAGACTTCTATTAGGGTAATTCCCTCCATTGGCCTATAGTTCCAGTGACACATTTCGTTCTCATTTCTTTTCTGACATGTACTATTGAATAATATTGTTTTATACCTTCTCCTACCTCCTTACTACAGAGATGTAAAGAAACCTAAATCTTTAATCAAAATTATTCTACAACTATGATGCCAAAGTTGATGACCTAGTAAATGAACTTTTTGTTGTTGTTAATTTGCTACAGAGCATGTGTGCTCTCTCAGAGAGAGAGAAATGAGGAACTCACTCCCCAAGGGGAATGGCCATGCCACAATGCCTTCTCTATTTTCCTCTCAGGATTTTGGCCATACATACAGAGTGTTTTTTAAATCCAGAGTCCAGGTCTAGGACTTGAGTTGTACATTTGGCCATGTGGGATCCAGCTGCCTTAACCATCATGCCACCAGGTGGCCAAAGAATATAAAAACTTTTAAACAGGAGCTTATCATGAGGAAATCACAATGAATGCCATAAGCCTTGAAAGTCTTGCTTCTGGCAGTTCTCAAGACCATCAGGTACAGTGACCTCTCAATCGAAAGCCTTCATGTGAGAGCAGCCCTAGACCAATCCATGAGCCCGATCATCTGTGCCTGATCACTTGTGCTACTGGACATACCACTGTGAATTGGCTTCGAACTCACAGATCAGATAATCTCATACATGTGCAAAAGTTGTCATTCTAATCTTTGGGAGTCATATAAATAAAAGTAGATGAATTCCATTAAACAGATATTTACTAAATGAATATAAGCTAAGTTAGTTTTAAGCATGATGAAAAATATAAAAATGTTCAAAGCATTGCTGGCGTCACCAAGAAATGCTCAATCTAGTAGGTATTTTGGCACCTACAAATAAATGTGCACATCCCAGGCAAAAGTCAGTACTTTCTGAAAGAAGGACACAAAGTGGAATAGGAAGATAGAAAAAAGGTGACTCAGTAACAACATCGATACTAGTCCTTGATATGACTCCCAGTCTAGGTTAGTGTAATACTGCTAGCCTCTTAAAGCAGTACCCTTGATGATACTATACAAGTGATAATTGTAAATTTTCATACACAATTAGGATGAAAAAAATAGAATCCCCATTCTTGGTTCTATACACATTGCACTTCAGCCTCATTGAATTTTTCATAAGCAAATAATGTTCAAAATAATACAGCAATAGCTTATTAAAAGATGTATTAGCAGCTTAGTTTAACTGGCTTCACATAGTGATGGTAGATATTTCATAGTTATGTAATCATTTCATTACTGTCTGCTTTATTCACAGAAATCTACACCATTCCAAAGAATTCAAGTATCTGCTAATTTAGGAATGAAAGATGTATTAGACATTATTAACTTACAAAGAGGGAAACAAATCTTCAAAGAGTTTAAGTGACTCTCTTAATGTCATAAGTAGCTAAATGGACAGTGATAACTGAATTTTAAAGATTTGTGTATATGGGAACAGCAATTGGCATAATAGCTATGTCACTGAACTCCCATGTAGTCGACCATGGTTCAAGTCCTGGACCTGGTGGCTTAAACTTAAGTCAGGTGCGTGTACATACATGCCCAAGATCCCAAGAGAATAGAGGAGAAGGGATTGTGATGTGGCCATCCCCCCTGGGGGGTGATTTCTTGCTTTCTGTGTCTCTGTCTCTTTCTGGCGAGTGCATGCACCCTATAGCAAAAACCTCTCAAAAAAAAAAATGGTTTATATATGGAGACTTTTACCTTTATTGGTGATTATAAAAATTCAAGATTCACTTTGCATTTAAAAAGTTCAATTAGTAACTATTTAAAAATGTATTATAGGAGCCCATGGGAGGCATCTCTCATAAGGGCATTGAACTCCCACATGGCTGACTGTGGTTTGAGAACCTGGCTGCTTGCTTTCTCACTCTCTCTCTCTCTCTCTCTCTCTCTGTCCCTTTCTGGTCAAATTTAAATAAATAAATACAGTTAAAAATTAATTGTTAAAAAAAAAGAGAAAAAGAATGCATCATAGACCATTCAGGTAATGTGGTAATTAAGGTAGCTGGATCCCACAAGGATATGGTTGAGTCCCAGACCTGATGACTTGAAAATCATGCTGGGCACATATGCATACATGCCTGAAATCTCAAGAGGAAAATGAAGAAGGGATTGCATTGCTCAATCCCCCTCTGGTGAGTTCTCATATTCTCTATATATATCTTTCTCTGTTTCTCTGGCAAGCATACATGTCCTAGAGCAAATTTTTTATTAAAAAAAGAAAGAAAAAAGAATACATCATTATTCACTTGCACATTTTAGAGTGTGAACATTTTAAATATTTTAGTTTAGAACTCTTTTAAAGATTTGTGGTTCTTGTTAAATGAACTTTATTACAGAATAGCACTCTGTATAATTTAGTTTCCAAAGGTATAAAGGCATAAAACAATGATTGCTCACTCCCTTTCAATCCCAAAGTAGAAACATTACAGGAACACTCTGAAGCCTGAAGGCCTTCAAAATTGACAAACAGGACTGCGTTTTTATCATATTCAATGATCCAGGCAACATGGAGTAGATAATCATGTATATAAATTGCCTCACTCCAAAAAGCATTCCTTATGAGACTAGACCCAGAAATTAGAAGCATTTACAAAAGCTTTCAAGCAAAATAAGTCAAAAGGAAAGAAAGTTAGACTTCTCCAAATTCAAAATAATCAAATTCAAAACAATCAAGAATGAGCATACTGTTAAAGTAAAACAGAGAACCTTCTTTGTTACTTTCAGATAGTGCACTAAAGAAAAAAATTACTTTTTGATATTTTCACAATAATTCTTCTCTGCACTATATTCTTAACAGCACTAAGCAAAAAAACCTTATAATGGATGGATAGTGGAGTGCTGAAAGATTGTGAAAAGACTTGCATAGGGTGAGTTGTCTCCTTACACAGAAAATACGCATTTGAATGAGTGGAAACACAAATTGAAGACTATGGGGGCGGGGGGACAGCATAAGCAAGGTTTGCAAGTCTGCCCTTTGTTAAAATATGTTTCATCATTCTTATGAATTTAATCACATAATTCTTATTAAACCAGAGCTTAAAATGTAGCCCATCTATCCCAGTAGATTGGTTGGTATTTCATACTGGAGTTTATTCTTTATGTCTTTGTCACATAATGATATCATGTTGTCAAATTTATAATAAATATTACTTCCCAAGACAACTTTGCCTCATATTTGCACATAAATTTTCTGACCATCTCCTGAGCATATCACCCAATACAATTTTCTACATTATATAAAGAAGTGACCAAACATATTCATATGAAGGAAGAGTGTTAGAAATCCACTGTCCTGGACAAAATCATAATTGCATTTAAGTTAAGCCTTAAGACTCCCTGCCCTTCAAGAACCAATATCTAGTTCATGCAATCCCAAAGAAATAAGGAGCAACAGGGAAACCCAGCAATCCCAGAGATGGAAAGACCAATGGGCAGATCTAAACCAAGATCCTCAGCTTGGGCTCATCAGCAGGGAACCTACCCAGCCTAATGTGGGGGAGGAGGGGACTCTCCAACCTTCAAGTCCCAATGCCTGGTTCCTGCAATCCCAGAGAAAGAAAGACCAACAGGGAGACCCCAAAATCCTGAAGATAGATAGCAGTTTCTGCCTCATATGTGCTAATCCCATTCTGCCCCTTAGTCAACCAGGACCAACAGGTAGGTTCAAGTCAAGCCACTCAGCTTGAGCTCATGAGCAAGGAATCCTGCCCAGCCTGCTGTGAGGGAGGAGGAGCTCTTCAGCCTACTTAGTGTGCTTGACACTATATGAAGGATTCTACCTCTTTATATTCCACTTTTCAGCTCAACTTCTACCCACATAGGAAGCAGTTAGGTTTGTGTATACACAAGCACCTGAAAATAGGAAACTCAGGAAGAATTCTTTCCCCATAACTCCCTTAGCAGTAAAAGAAGAGAAACTTCCCTCTGAATACCTGAATGCTAAACTCCTACTATTCATTCCACACTCCCACCTACAGTAGAAGAGATTAATGGGCACAGAGCTTATGCATATCATAAAGAAGTTCAGGGACACATAACTACTGAAACATATTCCAAAGAAGTAGTAAGAAGTGTGTAAACCACTAGATGACTAAAAACCAAAGCAGTGCCCCAAGATATAGGAGAACATCAGAAAATACCTCCCCAAAGGATCATAACTCCTCACCAACAATTGTTAAAACACAAGAAATCTCATAAATGTCAGAAAAAGAACTCAGAATATTTATTGTAACAACACTCAACAACATGCAAGAGAAAACAGAGAACCAGTTCCAGGAGATGAGAAAAATCTTTCCACGACTCAAAGGAGGATCTTCACAAAGAGATAGACACACTGAACAAGAATCAAACAGAATTTCTAGAGATAAAGAATAGGATGCAGGAAATCAAAATCTCCCTTTAAGTATCAATAGCAGATTAGACCATGTAGAAGAAAGAATCTCTGAACTTGAAGACAAAACTTCCAATTTAGTGTAAGCAAACAAAAAGAACAGAAAAATAACCATTAAAAATGAGGGCAATATAAAGAAAATCCTATAAATAAAAAATATCTTTTGGAACCAGCAGTTAGCATAATGGCTATGTCGCTGGACTCTGTGTAGTCAACAGCTGTTCAAGTCCCAGACACAATGGCTTAAACTCACGCTGGGCGCTTGTGTGTATGTGCCCAAGATCCCAAGAGGAAAATGGAGGAGAAGGGATTGCAGTGTGGCCATCGCCCCTGGGGGATGATTTTGCACTTTCTGTCTCACTGTCTCTGTCTTTCTGGTGAACGCACATGCCCTATAGCAAAAACCTCTCCAAATTTTTTTTTTAAATCTTTTATAATATATTAGTTGAAAACAATCCAAATTTAGAGAAGCATGTAGATATCAAATTCTAGTGATACAAAGGACACCAAATAGATACAGAAGATCCCCTCCAAGCCACATCATAGCCAAATTTGTGAAAATCAAAGGCAAAGATAAAATTCTAAAAATGGCAAGAGAGAAAGGTCAAGTTATTTACAAAGGTTATCTCATTAGACTAACAACAAAAAAAAGAAAAAAAACACCCACAAAAAGCCATATCATAGCCAAATTTGTGAAAATCAAAGGCAAAGATAAAATTCTAAAAATGGCAAGAGAGAAAGGTCAAGTTATTTACAAAGGTTATCTCATTAGACTAACATCAGATGTCTCAGCTGAAACAATGCAGGCAAGAAATAAAAAAGGAAGATATATTCAAAATACTAAAAGAAAAACAATTTCATCCAAGAATATTATACCCAAACAGCTTATTCTTCAAATGGGAAAGAGAAATAAAAGTCATTCCCAGATAAATAAATGCTAAAAAACTTCACCAAATAAGCTGGCTTTTCAGGAAATACTTCAAGGACTACTATACCAGGAAAACTAGAGACAAATAGATGTAGAAGAACAAAAAACAACTGGAAAAACAGGATAAGCTCACACACATTGAT
>NW_006198026.1:39888-41798 GCF_000334495.1 Tupaia belangeri chinensis | reverse complement strand
TGCAGATTTAACTATTTACAAACAAGCAGGTTTAAATATAAATCCACCAATTATTTGATAGACAGTTGTCTCCATAGATTTCAATTTATATATTTATTATAATTGTTACTGATTGTATGAAATTAAATAGAGGAAAAGTCCAAAATGTTGCAGCTTAGTCTTTTTGGAATTAATTTAAAAGAAGACAAAAATAAAAAACTTCGTAAAGGGGCTGGCAGGTGGCAAGGTGGTTGTGATGGCTGCACTCCCACATGGCTGACTGAGGTTTGAGTCCCAGATCTGGCAGCTTGCTTTCTCACTTTCCTTCTCTCTCTCTCTCTGGTCAACTTCCAAAAATATAAAATAATGGCAATGAATAAAACAATTCTTTAAAAAAAAAAAAAAAACTTTGTAAAACCTATAAATCACTGGCTTAACCATGTCTTCACTTTTAAAAATCTCTTTCTAATTACGTCTGATCTTTGCTTTATCAAGAATATGTTTCTTTATGGACACCTCAGTACTATGGTCTTATGAGAACTCACAGTGTCTAAGTAAACGTGTTCTTTTTCCATCTCTTTCTAGTGAGCTATTTGTATGTACAATTTTACCTTTCTCTAACTGGACCAATGATTGATATCCACAGATATTTTCAGATTATAAACTCTTATCTCCCACAGTCCCCTACATGGAAATTACAAATTCTTCTTTCATTGTCTTGTTAAGATTATCTTTGTTAATTTATGAGACTATTTTTTGCCTGATTTTTAATCAATATGTTTTTCTTTAGAACTGTATCTCACAGTAAAGAATGTCAGACAATTCAGTACATACTCGCAAAATGCAAAACCACTTGCATAACCATTGGAGTAGGTTTCAAATGCCGACAACATAATAATGTTAAATGTTTAGGGTAGTGAATATGTTTATATCCTCAATTTGTTTATTGCACACCATATTCTTTCTTTTAAAGACTATTCTGTACCCCACAAAGTGTAATGATTATACATAAATCATAAATTACAATAAATATTTAAAGAGGAAAAAAAAGATAACCCCAGAAAGGAAAAATAAATTTTTATTGTCATTTCAAATGTATGTTTTCACACTTTAGGCAAATCTCAACCATAACCCTCACAAATGTTTACAAACTAGGTATGTGATAAAGAATTGTCTTTTGAAATACTGACTAAACCAAAATATATAGAAAACATCATTCATTATTTATTTTCCATACAAAGCACAACAATTTTAAGTCATCTCTCAACTATTCTTACATAACGATTAAGAGGTGAGTCTAACAGTCAATTTACATTTAATATAAGCCTTCAACTGTTTCATAAAATTAGTACTGGGACTTATAACATGCTACTATTTTTATTTATGAGAAAAATACTGACATTGTACATCACTATTTATAAAGCCTTTCTCTTATATTTAATAGTTAGTGAACACATGAAATTCTGGATAGTTTTAACTACACAAGAGTTTTTTGAGCATTAGAGGGAAAGTAAAATAATACTAAGAAACAAGATGAGGTACTGAAAGAATAATGTTTTTATATCTACATAGTCATTTTAAAACAGCAATTTTTGTTTCTATTATAATTCATAAACCACAGTAATTAAAACATAATTCATAGTACAATAAACATAAACCAAAGCATTGTGAAAATATGTAAGTAATTTAAGGTGATATACCTGAATCTGTGTGGTAAGTACTTTTCTTAGTAATACAAATACACTGTAATTCATTCTTCTTAAAACATATGAACCAAAATTTCTAAAAGGTTTGTTGAGTTAGTGCTATTACATGATACTGATGAAGCAAACTATTTTTGGAGATTTTTTTAACTGTTTAGATATTATAAAACAAACTTCATTGTATTATTAGGCAAGCATGTGTTAAATATTAAGATTACTTGATTAACT
>NW_006198026.1:37896-39857 GCF_000334495.1 Tupaia belangeri chinensis | reverse complement strand
GAAAAAATCTTGAAGATACACAAAAACATGAAAACTAAATAACCTACTTCTGTAAGACTTCACAACCAACAAAGAAATTCGGACTGAAATTAAAAGATCCGTTGAAACCAATGATAATGGGCACACAAGTTATCATAACCTACAGGACACAGCAAGAGCAGTCATAAGAAGGAAGACTATAGCAATTAATGCTCACAAGAAAAAAATTAATGGAAAGGCAGTAAATAGACAACCTAACAACACAGGTCAGGTAACTCAAAAAAGCAACAAAGGCCAAAAAAAATCAGTAGAAGAAAAAAAAAATAAAGATATGAGCATAAGTAAATAAAGTACAGAATAAAATAACTACACAGAAAATAAATGAAACCAAAAGATGGTTCTTTGAGAAGTTAAACATAACCAACACACCGTTACCTAGACTAATTAAGAATAGAGAAATGAACAAGATAAACCTAATTGTCAATGAAGCAGGCACTATTACAATAGACATAACAGAAATAGAAAAGATCATCAGAGAATACTATAAGCAACTATATGCCAATAAACAAGAGAATCTGGATGAGATGGACAAATTTCTGGACACAGATAATCTACCAAAATTGAATCAGGAAGGCATAGAAAGCTTGAATAGACCAATAACAGAGACCAGCCAGAGGGCATAATGGTTATGTTGCTGGACTCCCACATGGCAAACCATGGATCGAGTCCCGGACCTAGTGACTTGAAATTCATGCTGGGCGCATGTGTGTGCATGCCCAAAATCCTGAGAGGAGAATGGAAGATAAGAGATTGCGGCATGGTCATCCTTCCTGGGGTGGAGGTAGAGGAGTGATTTCATGCTCTCTGAGTCTCTGTATCTGTCTCACCAGTGAGTGTACACACCCTATAGCAAAAATCTCTTAAAAAGAGAGAGAATAGACCAATAACAAGCAATGATATTAAATCAGTAATAGTCCCCCAACAAAGAAAAGCCCTGGTTCCAATGGCTTTACTTCTTTTTTTTTTTTTTTTTTTTGGAGAGGTTTTCGCTATAGGGTGCATGCGCTTGCCAGACAGACAGAGAGAGACATAGAGACAGAAAACGAGAAATCACCCCCCAGGGGGGATGGTTACGCCACAATCCCTTCTCCTCCATTGTCTTCTCGGGATCTTGGGCAGGCACGCACACACGCCCGGCTTGAGTTTTAAGCCACTGGTTCCAAGATGCAAACAGCAGTCGACTACGTGGGAATCCAGCGACATAGCCATTATGCTAACTGCTGGTTTCCCCAATGGCTTGACTTCTGAATGCTACAAAACCTTTAAAGAAGATCTAAACTCCATTCTATTCAAACTATTTATAAAGCTCGAAAAGGAAGGAACCCTCCCAAATTCATTCTATGAAACCTCCATCACTCTCATTCCAAAAAGAAAAACCGACACTCTTTTCTGGCTGGAACCATAGAGGACGTTCAAGAGAAGAAAAAGGCTCCTGCTGCGGCAGAAACCAAGAAAAAGGCTCCTGCTGCGGTGGAAGCCACCAAGAAAAAGGTTCCTGTTGTGCCAGAAACCCCTAAGAAAAAGCGAAGGAATTTTGCGGAGTTGAAGATCAAGCGCCTGAGAAAGAAGTTTGCTCAAAAGATGCTTCGAAAGGCAAGGAGGAAGCTGATCTATGAAAAAGCTAAGCACTATCATAAGGAATATAGACAGATGTGCAGAACTGAGATTCGCATGGCCAGGATGGCAAGAAAAGCTGGCAACTTCTATGTACCTGCAGAACCCAAATTGGCATTTGTCATCAGGATCAGAGGTATCAATGGAGTGAGCCCAAAGGTTCGAAAGGTGTTGCAGCTTCTTCGTCTTCGCCAGATCTTCAATGGCACCTTTGTTAAACTCAACAAGGCCTCAATTAACATGCTGAGAATTGTGGAACCATATATTGCATGGGGGTACCCAAACCTGAAGTCAGTAAATGAACTGAT
>NW_006198026.1:30612-37368 GCF_000334495.1 Tupaia belangeri chinensis | reverse complement strand
AAAGAAAAACAGACAAAGACATGACAAAAAAAGAAAACTACAGACCAATATCCCTGATAAATACATATGCAAAAATTCTCAACAAGATATTAGCAAATTCAACAACACATTAAAAAGATTATACAACACGGTCAGGTTGGCTTTATTCCAGAGATGCAAGGGTGGTTCAAGAAACACAAAACAATAACTGTAGGGACCAGCAGTTAGCGTAATGGCTATGTCGCTGGACTCCCACGTAGTCGACCGTGGTTCGAGTCCCGGACCCGGTGGCTTAAACTCATGCCAGGTGCGTGTGCGTGCGTGTCCAAGATCCTGAGAGGAGAATGAAGGAGAAGGAATTGCGGCGTGGCCATCCCCTCTGGGGGGTGATTTCTTGCTCTCTATCTCTCTGTCTCTCTCTGTCTGTCTGGCGAGCACATGCGCCCTATAGCAAAAACCTCTCCAGAAAAAAAAAAAAAACAATAACTGTAATACATCATATTAATAAAAGAAAAGATAAAAACCATGTGTTCACATCAATCAATGCAGAAAAAGCATTTGATAAAATACAATATCTCTTAATGATTAAGACTCAGCAAAATTGGCATAGAAGGTACTTTTTTCAGCACAATAAAATCCATATATGAAAAACAAATACCTAAAATCATTATGAATAAGGAAAAGTTGAAAGCTTTTCCACTAACAACTAGAAGAAGACAAGGCTACCCACTTCCTTCACTCTTTTTCAATATAGTGCTGGAAATCCTAGTCAATGCATTCAGACAAGGGACTAAAATAAAAGGCATTTAAATAGGGAGAGAAGAAGTGTAATTATCTCTATTTGTAGGTGACATGATTATATACAGAGAAAACTCAAAGAATCTACAAAACAACTCCTAGAAGTGATAAATGAATACAGTGAAGTGACAGGATACAAGATCAGCATACTAAAATCTATAGCATTTCTAAACATCAACAGTGAACAGACTGAGGTAGAATTGAAGAATGCCATTCCATTTATAATAGCCACAAAAGAAATAAGATACCTAGGAATAAACCTAACCAAAGAACTCAAAGACCTCTACAAGGAAAACTTTCAAAAGAAATTGAAAATGATACAAAAAAGTGGAAGTACATTCCATGTTCCTGGACTTGATGAACATAATCAAAATGTCAATTCTACCCAAATTAATTTATACATTTAGTGTGATCCCAACCAAATTACCAGAGACATTCTTCACAGTATTAGAAAAAATTATCATAAAACTTGTATGAAATCACAAAAGGCTCCATATTTCCAAAACAATACTGTGCCCAAAAAGAGGAGTAGTAGGCATCTCAACTGCCTTACCCCAAGATATAATATAAAGCTATGATAGTCAAAACAGCATGGCACTGGCACAAAAATCAGGTATATCGACCAATGGAACAGAATATAGAATCCATAAGTAAAGGCATATAGCCAACTGGTATTTGACAAAGAGCATGAGTATGTCCAGTGAGAAAAAAGAACATCTCTTCAGCAAATGGTGTTGGAAAACCTAGATATCGACCTGAAGAAAAATGAAACTGTGCCGTATCTCTTACCATTAACAAAAAATCAACTTAAAAAGGGTCAAGGATCTAAGCATAAAACCTCAAACTATAAAACTTCTGATGGAAAACAGGAGAAACCCTTGGAGATATCAGAGTTGGCAAAGACTTTTTAAATAAGACCCCAAAGCACTGGTAATAACCTCCAAAGTAGACAAAGGGGATTACATCAGATTAAAAAGTTTCTGCACAGCAAAAGAAGCAATAATTAGAGTGAAGAGACAACCCTCTGAATTGAAGGACATGTTTAAAATTATGCCTTGGATAATGGTCTGATAACCAGAATGTGCAGGGAACTCAAACAGCTTACCCGGAAAAAAAAAAAAATCAATCCAATTAAAAGATGTTCAGCATCCTTTATCATAAGGAAGATGCAAATAAAAACCATAATGAGATACCATATAACTCCAATCAGAATAGCTATGAGTAAAAAAATAAAGAATAATAAGTGCTGACTAGGCTGAGGTGAAAAGGGAACTCTCCTACACTGTTGGTGGGAATGTAAATTAGTACAACTACTGTAGAGAAAGACATGGAGATTTCTCAAAAGCCTACAAATAAAACTACCATGCAATCTGCTGATTCCACTCCTGAGTAGCTACCCAAAGGATAGAAATACACTCAGTAGGAAAAGTACTTAAACATCCATGTTTATTGTAGCATTATTCACAATTGCAGCAGTAGTCACAAGAGCTAAAACAAAAGTCCCAGAATAGAACCAAGTACTACTCAGCCAACGGTCTCAAACAATGAGACCATGGCATTTGATCCAAAGTGTATGAATATGGAAGATTTAATGCTGAGTGAAGCAACCCAGACTATGCAAGAGAAATGTATCTCTTCACTTAATATATACCAAATGTCTGCATTCTATGATAAAAAACAAAATATTGGAAGATACAAAGACATGGAGAACAACTGCAGATAACAGGGAGAGTGTGAAAGGATGATGGATGATGGAGAGAGGATAGGTGGGAGGGAATCAAGGGATAAATTAAAAAGAATCAAAATCATTTAACAAACACAAAAATAGAAAATTATCTGGTAATTATAATGTAATCAGTAGTGTCTTTGACTGGAGTAATATACAATATATTCATGCAGGGAAAATCCTTTTTCTATGCTATAAAGATGTACGGTAATTTTTTTTTAAAAAAAAGATGTACAGTGATTGACTGTTAAAGAAAATAAAATATAAGAATAATGAAGAAAAAAGTTATATACCAACAGCAAAAGAGTTGCCCATGTTAAATAGGCATCCAATTAGAGTGGAACATTTCTAAGCAAAGAGCAAAGGCCAATAAGGTTCATAATAAAAATCATTGGAAAAAAAAAACAGGATTATACAAAAAGAGCCTTTAGTGTCATTAACAATATGGTACTCTTGGGACCAGCAGTTAGCGTAATGACTATGTCGCTGGACTCCCACGTAGTCGACCACGGTTCGTGTCCTGGACCCGGTGGCTTAAACTCACGCTGGGCGTGTGTGTGTGCATGCCCAAGATCCTGAGAGGAGAATGGAGGAGAAGGGATTGCGGCGTGGCCATCCCCCCTGGAGGGTGATTTCTCGCTTTCTGTCTCTCTGTCTCTCTCTGTCTGTCTGGCGAGCATATGCACCCTATAGCAAAAACCTCTCCAAAAAATATGGTACTCTATATGTGAATATTATGCAAATTTTCCATTGCATTATAATTATATTTGAAAATATATTGCATAAATATTAAATATTGATATGTCATGGCTAATATAGAATCTTTTATGATATCACAGTAAGATCAATACATTGCAGAACACACTTTGGAGAACAACACAACATCTTGCTCCAAAGGAAAAGATGTTCTTTTTTCTGTAACATACATCACAGTATTCCAAAAAGCGAACTCTTTCAAAGCCATACATTTATGTAGCATTTCCCATTATTTACACCATATGACCAGAGATAGACATGTAGGCAAATACACATATTCATCCTGTAGCTGCTGCAGAAGCCCCAACCAAATTGTTTGCAAAATATATTCAAGGTTGTTACAATGCTCTAATGAGGCATAGCATGTTCCTCTTTATAATACAGATCTGTACACATCATACTAAGGATACAAGAGAATGAGATCTGATGCATGGCATCTGTCACCTTCCACTAAATATCTTGGGCTAGCTTATTTTCTTTAAAAAAAAAAAAAGCAAAACAAAACACACCTATCCTCGTGAAATCACTAAATACAGATTTTAACTTAGTGTCATGGGGACAGTACTGTGATAGTGATTGTGGAAAATCCATAGGAAGAACATATATCCTCTTCCGTGAAAAATATTAAATTCTAACCAGAGAAAAATATTTGTATATATAAAATGGTCATCTTGTCAAAAGTCTAGAAATAATAACATGATAAAGCTATTACCATTTATTGAGTGTTTACTATGGGTTACTTTACTGAACATTTTTTATTTTGTATTTTCTCATTTAATTCTCACAAAACTATAGTGAGTTAGATTGTATTATTATACGTTCACTTTACAGATGAGGAAAACCTAACTTTCAGGAAATTAAATAATTTGACCAAGGTCACACACCAGGAAGTGACAAAATTCAATCATAGTTCTATCTGTCTCGAAAGGCAGTGCTGAGATATTGTACCTCTCTTAAGTCTTTGTGGATAAAAGTAGAAAAAAACCCAGCATGCAGCAGCAGGGACATACTGAGAAGTGTCACCAAGAGATGATTTAGATAGTACAGAGGGGGCATTAATGAAAATCTTGAACAGTGGTCTGAGGAATTAGATTGAATCACTTGGGAAATAGAGAGCAAACAGATAAATCCTAGAGTAGGAGCCTAATATTAAAAAGAGTTTAAATACTGTCTTGATATGTCTATTATTTATTAAGCTAGATGATAATTTTGAAAACTTGAAAGAGAACTGTGAAAATTAGAGAACACAATGAGAAGGGTTAGATAGACCCAAAAGATTATTGTGGAAATGGATCAAAAAAAAAAAAATCTAAGGGTTATTAGAACTAAGTCAGAAGGCCATGCTGGCTGGCTAAACATGGTTATTTTATAGACTGTGCATTCCTAGAAGGCAAGCAACAATAACAATAATAATTTATATGTATTTTTGCAGCAGAAGAATTATGCCAAGTGGATGAACTCTAAGAGATGAGAAGACAATTCAGGCTCATTGGAAAAAATAAAATTTATAACAAATCTTTCAAATAGTAAACAGGGAACTCTTTTGTTTATTTGTTTGTTTGGTTTTTTAAAGGAACAAAGAACATTTGTTTAATAGGTATAAAGCTGCAGTTTTGCAAGACAAACATTTCTAGAGATTAGTTGCACAATAATGTGAATATATATATAACACTACTGAACAGTAAAAAATCGTTACAAAGGTTATTGTTATTATTATTATTTTGCTATGGAGTGCATGTGACTGCTGGGGAAGAGGGAAGGGAGAGAGAGAGCAAACACACCCTCCCCTCCCCAGGGGATGACCATGCCACAGTCCCTTCTCTTCCATTCTCCTCTCGGGAATTTGGGCACCCATGCACATGCACCCAGCATGATTTCCAAGCCACTGATAAATTTTATGCTATATACATTTTTTGTAATTAAAAAGAAAGAAAGCAAAAAACATTAAATGGAATACACCCTAGAAGATAGTGACCTCCCCTTTTTGTTAGTACTCTGGTAGTTCTGATAAGGAATACAATACATTTATGTTTACAAAGAGGAATTACCACATTAAATGAAAAGTTGAATCAGAGATGTTGGAAGATCTTTTCCAACTTCAAGAGTTTAGGATTCTATCATTGACTTTTCATTCTTGGAGAGTTTACATTTATGTTATTAAATTCTTTAAAGAGTAAGTTACCAAAAAGAGAATAACAATTTCATATAAACAAATTCTCTAAAGGGACAAAATTTTAATCTAGTGAAAATGCAGTGTCCTTATTATATCAGTTGCCTAGGGCTTTCATAACAAAGTGCCACAAACCAGATGACTTACACAAGAGAAAATTATTAAATTATTGTTTTACAATTCTATAAGCACAAGACTGAAATAAAAGTTTTGACAGCACTATGATCTCCCTGCAACGTGTAAGGCATCCTTCCTTGCCTCTTGGTTTCTGGTGATTTGCCAACAATTGTTGGCATCCCTTGGTTTGTAGCTGCCTAACTCCAGTCTCTCTATTTGTCATCATTAGGTGTTCTCTCTGTGTCTTTACATGTTCATATGCTCTACTAGATTAGGGACTCCCTCCTCTCCAGCATGATCTCATCTTAACTAGTTACATTTGCAATGACCCTATTTCCAATAAAGGTCATATTCGGAGATACTGTGGGTTAGGACTCCATCGTATCTTTATGAGGGATACGTATGAATCCATAATCTATAATGAGGTGGACTTCAGAATTTCATGAGATGGAAATTAAAATATTAAATTAAATTATTAATTAAAGTACAAAAATTTTTGTAAATCTATGTGCATAGCTTTTTAATGACATACATTTACCATGAGCTTTTTGAAGACCCCCGTGTATGTACAAAATATGATCCAAACTAAAATGATTATAAGATGATAACCATATAATATATGAATTATTTGTCTTGTTCTCTACTGAAGCCCTAGTACATTACTCAAAATGGCAATTAAGAAATGTTTGTTTGGAGGAGTCCAACCTGGCGAGGCCCCAGGATCTGTCTGAGCCCCCCCACCTTTGAGCTCTGCTTCCAGTAGGATCAACACATTGGCAAGGCCACTGTTGTGCGCCCCACCCCCAACCTGGGAACAAAGCTTGGGTCAATTAGCATGTCAGCAAGGCTGTTTGCTATTTGCTCCAGAAACTGTGGCAGCCTTACTGGGAAGCGACCCCCCTCTGACTCCCCAATTTACTACTATAAAAGAATTGCATAGCTCTCCTATACATCCTGAGTGTATGATAAAATCTTCCAGGAAGTCCCCCCAACCGACCCTTTGCTCTAATCACTTACTATTAATTACAATGCTTTACCTCCGTGGTCACAATAGAGGGTGGGCTGAAGTTCTTTCTAGGCAGAAGTAATCTTGACCTTTGGAAGGCCCTTCAAAATACATTTAAGGTAAACTTATTCCGTTCTTTACCTAAAGTAGGATTAGGCCAAAACTGGCCCAGGACACCTCCGCCCTCTCCAAGTGAAATAGATA
>NW_006198026.1:11249-30548 GCF_000334495.1 Tupaia belangeri chinensis | reverse complement strand
TGCACTAGACCCACCCTTAATCCAACCCTGAATAGAATCTATGTTCTTTATTGTTAAAAACTTTATGAGCTGTTAATTGAAACACTAGCCCCTCTCCCATTTACTTGTAACACATTTTCAATAAAAAGGCACGATGATTCCTAGCAGTTGTCACTTTTCAGAGGGCGACCTCTGAGGGGTGTCCGGCATAGGACATGCATGAAAAGGCATGGAGGCCTCTGTCTTCTGTTCACCTTCACCGCCTTCATCAAGATAATCCACCCACGCCAAGGCTGGACCCCAGCATTTGTTAAATAAATGAAAATTTAGATGTGACTTGTGGGCTTAGGTTGAAATCGCATAGCTAATATGTCCTTTGAAAATGTATTGACAGTTCTCACAAGAGGTTTCAGAACTAATTTAGTCTGAATCATCATCAAGTCTCAGTTTTATGCAGTTGTAAAACATAAACTTACCACAGACATTGTTAGGATCTTGAACATTCTCTTAATACTACTTTCTATAGAATGATAGGATAAGGTGTAATTAATTTCTATAAAATAGCCCATTTTAGCAGTGTAGAGTTCCAATAACACCACGCATCTACCCCAAGGTGTGATTGAGAATTTCAGAGAAAAACAGGAACAGGAGAGCCTAATGGCTACTGTGTCAGTGAACCAAAGTGAGTCCACTGCAAACAAGAGAGTTTGAAGAAAGGATTTCTATGAGACATTGATTAAGATTTTCATGCACCTTGTTGCAATTGTGGAAAACAGTGATAGACAAATCTAGATGACATCCAACTATAAAGAAAATTCTTTAAGCACAGTTAAGAATGAAGTATAACAAGATACTCAAATTGCACCTACCAGAACAAGACAAATAACAAATGTCAGCTGTATGTGATGTAAGAATGACAGTTCTATATTCTTTGCAGCCTCACTCACACACAAAAACACTATTGTCACCATTAGTAGATCATCTAGAAAAGAAAAATGACATACTCAGAAAAATATTCCACAGACATTTCTACAATGTGCAGATCTTAAAGGTTTTTATTTCTGCATACATCTAACAAATCATGGGTATTTACATAGTCTAACAGAAGTTTTGTCCAGTTTCTCAAAATAAGATTCATACCGTATATGTTTTATATCCACATCCAATTCAAATAAAATTAAATGTGACAGAAAAAAACATATTTTCCTCAACCATCAAGGCAGAATAGAATGGAACCTAAGCTGATTGTCTCAAGAATAGTAGAGAAATGTCCATCACACCAACCGTGCTGCCTGGCTGGGCTCAAAGGACTTTGATCCTCTTCCTCTCTGTCATAAGTGAGGGGCAGTACAGGCAGGTCAGTGTGTCACCCTTGTCTTATACAGAGCTGAAGAAATTGCTTTAGATCTGTCAGCTTGTAAATCATACCTCATGAGAAATATTCCATACTCATCTAGATATTTTGGACACTCTGTTATATTTGCTGAAGAGGGACCTTAAGATATCCTAGATATCCCTTCTCACAAAATATACATCCACCAAGTACAAGACATTTCCAGACCTAACTGCATAATTCAAGTATGATCTTAATGATTTGTAAACACTTTGTCCAGAGCATGTTCACATTTAAAACATTTTTAAACTCCAAAACAAATAAATGTCAATTTAAAGTACAAAAAGCAATGAGATATCTAAAAGTTAAGCTTGTCCTCACATAACTTTCTTCATCATATCCAGTCAGATCAGCTAAATCTTCAAAATTGATTGTTATAAAGGTATTTTGGTTGAGTCTTACTTGCTAAAGGGTTAAAGGTAAAATTATAAGATAGTACTTTACAATTAGAATCAGCACAAGTGCACATACTAGTAACAATTACTGGCCAGCAATTAAAATAAATATTTAAGGTAATTACCTATATCAAATTAAAGAATATCAGTCCTTTGTGTTGAACTATAGTCAACATCTTGACAAAAATTGACTTACTCAAAGTGTGCTACCTGAGATATTCTAACATATTGATACATCCAAAGAACGACTACTATAACAAGATAACTAATATATCCTTTACCCCTAAAAATGTACTCATGTTCCTTTGGCATCCTTCCTTCTGACCTCTGCCTCCTACCTTCCCCAGGCAAACATTGATTTGCTTTTCCATAATAGATTAGTATCCATTTTCTAGAATTTTATATCAATATAATCACATAGATTATACTCTTCTTTTTTCTTTTAAGCCCGCCTTATTTCTCATAGCATAATTATTTTGAAGACCATTTAGTTCACAATTTGTTTATCCATTCCACTGCTGGTGCATATTTGGGTTGTTTCCAATTTTTGGCTATTATAAATAAAGTGATTATGATCGTCTATAAATATTTGTATATCTGCTTTCTTTCCTTTTGGTGTAAATAGCTAGAGTAGGATGTCTGAATTATATGCAGGCATATCTTTAAATTTCTTTTAAAAACTCTCAAACTTTTTTCCAAAGTGGTTGTTTCATTTTACATCTCCACTGGCAGTGTGAAAATGCATGCTCCTCTACATCCTCACTAATTTTTGGCATGGTCAATTTTTACTTTCACCATTCTAACAAGTGTTTTTAATGTTGTACGT
This sequence comes from Tupaia belangeri chinensis, assembly GCF_000334495.1. Lineage (NCBI taxonomy): Eukaryota > Metazoa > Chordata > Mammalia > Scandentia > Tupaiidae > Tupaia > Tupaia belangeri. Next base: position 27,955 of record NW_006198026.1, on the reverse strand, counting down.
GTGTGTGTGTATTTGTGTGTATAGCCATGTTTGAATTTTCGCTTTTTAGACTTTAGCATTATATACCCTATAACATAACATTCAGCGTGTTGCATCTGTGAAAATAAGGATGGGTGATGGGTATTGGAGTACTCATGTTTACTGCGCCACTCAGCAAACACTAGCAAGATGTTATAATTCTAGAAGGCGTAATTAAAGGTATAAGGTTTGCTTTTTGAATTAGCAGTTAATGGGTGAACTATCTTTATTTCCAAAGTAGCTGAGTACAGCCTTATGTGAATTAACCACAAGGGACTTTGATTTTGGTTTTCATTATTTTAGCTTTGTTTAAAATCTATAATTGCTTTTCCTGAACCATAGTCTGTCAGAGTTGAATTTGGTTAAGTATGTTGAAGGTAGGGGCCATGTTTTTTTCATATCTGCATAACTCATGATGCACATCATTTCCCAATAAATATTTGATCAATGAAACTCAAAGTCTTGAATTTCTTTTTTGAACTGTGAATAAAACACTGTTCTGGTTATAAAAAAAAATACATATTCATTATTGAAAACTGAAATAAGTACACATATATTTATTTAGTAATATTTTACTTGGATTCAATTTACATTTACCTAGTGACTAATGATGTTGAGCATCACTTCACATGTCTATTTCATATTTTATATTTTATTATGTGAAGTGTATGTTCAAGAGTGTGTGTGTGTGTGTGTGTGTGTGTGTGTGTGCTTGGGGGAGGGGAGATGGGAGTTTTATTCTTTCTACATCTAAGAAATTGTGCAAAGCATTGCTGGGATTACAAATACAAGGTAGATAACAACTAAAGAGCCAATGAACTTTAGATCTAAAAGAGATGATAAAGATTTACACTACAGACTAGAAGTCACATACTGCAAACTATATTAAACAGCAATAAGTAAGAATCCCCAAACTTTAAGTTCAGAAGCAAACAAAAGTGTTGTAGATATTTTCAGAAGCAGTAAATATCTCTGGCCTATTGATCTAAGAAAGATTTCCTAGTTGAAGTGTCACTGAAGCTACAACCAGGTAAACATCAAAAAGGAATGTTAATACAGACATATTTTTCTGCTAAAAGCAAACGCACACACACACACACACAAGGTCCATGCCCTACAATTGCCTTCTATTCTCACAAACAACAGAATTTTTCCATACATGATTATTGAATTCTGACAAAGACTCTCTCCCTAATCAAACTTTAGTTAGGCTCCTCTAAGCCCATTTTCAATTAGACCCTGATGTAGGCTTCAGTCTTATCTTTGGCCTGCCTAGTCTAGTTTTATCAATAATCTTTAAAAAACAATTAAGCAAGAATCTCCCAACCTTTGATACCAAAACATCCTTGGTATCTGGTCAAATTTATTTTACCTGTGCTTGGTATCTGCCCCTTTCCTGTCATCAGTATAAATCCTAGTAAGTCAGTTTAACAAGAATTCCTCTACTCTTAATGTTTCCTCTTGGTCATTTTTTTATCCAATCTCTCCCTCACTGTTCTCATTGGTTGGCTATAAATTCCCAGCTTTCTTTGCTGTATTTGGAGTTGATCCTGTTCTCTCTCTCCTATTGCACTATTGCTATAGTCCTAATAAATCCTTCTTGACCATCTTAACAAAGGTCAGAATAATATTGTCTTTAATGTTTGTGTCAAAAGTACATAAAATAATATTTCGGGGGACCAGCAGTTAGCGTAATGGCTATGTCGCTGGATTCCCATGTAGTCGACCACAGTTTGCGTCCCGGACCCGGTGGCTTAAAACTCACGCTGGGCGTGTGTGCGTGTGTGCCCAAGATCCCAAGAGGAGAATGGAGGAGAAGGGATTGCGGTGTGACTATCCCCCCTGGGGGGTGATTTTTCGCTTTCTATCTCTCTGTCTCTCTCTGTCTGGTGAGCACACGTGCCCTATAGTGAAATCCCCCCCCAAAAAAAGTACATAAAATAATATTTGAATGATTCAGAGAAGATTAGCATGGGTCTGGTGCAAACTTAATATGCAAATTCCTAAAGCATTCCATATTTTTCAAAATTGTGACAGGGAAAATAAAACTTCCAGCCATGAAACACTATTTCCAGCAAAGTTCCCTTCAGTCTTGAAGTATTTTCCAGACAAATAAAAATTGAGAAAATTCACCATTATTAGACCAGCTCTTTAAGAAATACTTGAGGGAGGCCTACATCTAGAAAGATGAAGACCACCATGAAAGCATGCAGAAGTATAAAATGCATCAGTCAGGCAATTACACAAATTAAAGAAAGGAACCAAATCATAACACTACACAAAACTACAGTTGTTTGTGTGGGATGCAAAGATGGTTCAACAAATGCAAATCAATAAAAGTGAAATAGTACATCTAAAAAATGGAAAATAAAAAACATATCACTTAATATAGCAGAAGCATTTAATAAAATATAACATCCCTTTATCCCTCCTCACAAACTAGTTATACAAACACAAACCTCAACATGGCAACGGCCATATAGGAAAAAAAAATAGATAACATCATTTGAATGGGGAAACCAGAAAGCTTTTCTTCTTAAAATTGGAACTACACAAGGATGTCCACATTCTCCATGCCAACTGAGAATAATACCAGAAATACTAACTAAAGCAATTAGGTAAGAGAAAGAAATTAAGGGCATTCAAATTGGAAGTTAAATTGTCCCCATTTGTAGATAACAAGATCTTATATATACAAAAATGTAAAGAATTCACCAAAAAATTTAAAAATAAAGATCTTAGAACTGATAAGTTAATTCATTAAAGTTATAGGACACAAAGTCAATATATGAAAATCAGTAGCCTTATTATACCATCAACAATGAACTTTCTGAAAATAAATCAAGAAAGCAATCCCACTTACAATAGTTACAAAAAATATAATATCTAGGAATAAATTTAACCAAGGAGGTGAAAGATCTCTGCAAAATAAACTATGAACACCAAGGGAAAAAATTGAAGAAGACATTTAAAAAATTCAAAGATCCACTACTGTCTTACTTACTAAAAAACAAACAAACAAACAAACCATGTGTAGAGAGCCAAAAGTGGTACAGTGCAGTGTAACTGGACCTACTAGGAAAGGTCCTAGGTTAGCATCCTGAGACCTCCCTGAGCACATCAGGAGTGTGTGTGCAAACATGCCTGTTTGCGGAGCAGGCTGAGGCTGTGGGTAGATCATGATGTGAAGACCCTGGTGGGGGATTCTGTCTCTCTCTCCTTTTCTCTCTGTCTCTCTCTCCATGAGAAAATTGTCCTGACCCGGGGGGACAGTCGAACAGGTATCCTGAGGGAAGGAGTGAGAGCCAGGACAAGCAGCATAGTGTTACAACACGGACACGACACAGTGTCTTCAGGGTCGTCCGTTTATTGTGGGCAACACGGTACAGCACGGAGATGACACATCGCGTCGTCTATTGTGAGCAGCACAGAGATGACACGTGTCACAACTCTTCAGGGTAGTCTGGCGACGATGCAGTGTCACAGCTCTTCTGGGTCATCTGGGTCATCTTCCTGATCGTCTGTAGATTGTGCAGTGTTTCAGCTCTTCAGGCTCTCCAGGGTCGTCTGTGTCGTCTTCCTGGTCGTCTGGCGATTGTGGGCCAGGCATCGTGGTTATATACACGCTGGTGGGACCTGGCTGTTTGTAAAATGTGGGTTATGATTGGTTGTAAAAGGCGGGTTATGATTGGTTGGCTTTTGGACCAATCATGAGGTGCCGGATATGCAAATCTGAGGGATTCTAGTGGCCAATCAGAGTATGGTTTCGAAGGTCAGGTTTTTGAAGGGAACCAATTGTGGCCTTTGGCATTGTGTAATTGTTTGCTTTCTGAGAAACCAGTGATGTTCGCTGGTGCGCAGCCTCCCACAGAAAATAAATAAAACGTTAAAAAGACAAAAAAAAAAGTCTAGACATGTAAAAGAATAACAGAAATTTGCCTCTCGATACCCCCTCGAACCTATTAATAAGAATCTTGTTAAACACGTAAGAATAAGGTAATTTATTAAAAGGTACACTTTTGTATATGAATTTTGCAAATCCTGACACATTATACATAACACTAATTTTGTGACTTAACCAAAGAATGTCAGATATTAGTTCATTTTTTGTGTAAATTCTCGATGGTTAGTTTGTGAGATGAAAGAGGATGAAGCTTTCCATGAATTTCATCAGCTTTAATTCTGTTTTTATCTTAAGTGATCTCACTTTCCTGCAACTTTCTTCACCTACTATTTTAGAGGCAAAAATGGAATGTTAACATTGTGGCAGACATCGTAATGGGTACCCATTCTTCTCTTCCTTTAACAGTGGTCTAAACATTTCAGTTTTGTATTCCATATAAACCTAGACATCATGCAGAATTTTAGATTTATCCAAAGCAAAACATCCTTCCCCCTAGAGTCACAATGCAAAACATTGGATTCAAATATATTTGAATTTTATCTGATAGACATTGGGGAACAAAGTTTATCCAAATTTCATATTTCTTTCTAGTTTGCAAATATTCTCACAAATGAGACCTAAAGAGAAAAAATTGAGTTAATTCATTCACAGTCTGTCTGACTCTGTCTCTCTCTCTCTCTTCTTTATCTTTACATTGTGATAAATACATAAATAAGAACTCTATAAATCCATGTGTTTTCATTTTCTTGAAATACAAATGTAAACAACCCTTTTAAATGCACCTTAAATTTTATATTTTAAGTCTGAATGAATTTTAAAAAGTTGCCTTATGAAAAGACAAGAACAGAAACTTTCTTAACAGAGGTAGGGTCTAATATATGAAAAGCCATGGCAGACTTCATTTAGTTTTGGGACAGGGTACATGTGCTCTCCAGGGAGTTCTGTAAAGAAAGTGTGAAATTGTGAAATTGTGAAATTATCTTCCCACCCCCCACCTGGGGGGTTATGGCCATACCACAATCCCTTCTCCTCCAGTCCCCTCTTGAAATTTTGGGTGTGCACACACACACACACACACACACACACACACACACACACACACACACCACACACAGAGTGTTTTTTAAACCACTGGGTCCAGGACTCAAACCACACAGTTGGCCTTGTGGGACCCAGTTGCCTTAACCACCACACCACTGGCTGGCCCAGATTTTTAAACTTTATTCATTTTAGTTTATTTTATAAGTCTAGGATAAAGTATATATTTCAATAATTAAATTTAAATAAGCCTATCTAACAATACTAAAGTAATTGCTTGAAAGATAGACTAGTTATCCAAATTCTCTACTTAACTTTGTAAATCAAACAACTTTATTGTGGCTTTGGCATTGTTTAAACATATCCCTATATCTCATAATATGTTTTAAAATTCAAAAGATTATGTAAATCCTTTTCTTCAAATTATGTGTTCTCCTTTGTCTGCTGTTAGTCATTGTAAAGGGATTATTTCTGTATAAATGTCTGATCATTTGGTCATTTCCTTTTGACATTGCTTTCTGGGAATTATAACAAGGTTAACTGTCAAGTTTACAAGATTTTAACAACCACATATGCTCCTCAATGCTGAACCAAAAATAAAACCTTATATTCTATGCCCCAGGCATCATCAGCAATGCTTTAAAATAAATTCTAATTATAACATTATGGGTTTATCTAAAGGTAAGAGAGTAAAAGAACATAAAATACAGTGTCTTAGCCAAGAAAAATAGGAGCATGGGGCACGGACAAGATTCGATGTAGTTCATCCTTCTCCCATGCAGACTTCCAAATGCTCTGTCACAGTCTATCAGGATTCAGGTATTTAACTAAGCCTGAGTCATTCCTAAAGCAGAAAAACAGTTTTTAGGTAAGAGAGACAGCAAGGGAGCTATAAGGTGCCCAATGAAGAGAGATTACAGTTGATCTAAGCTATGAGTAGGTTTGAGAATCCAGGGAATCCTTGGAAGTTTGGAGAGGCTGTGGGCAAACTGGATAAGAGCCTGGCAATGAGGTCAGACAGCTTTGGCCTTAATGAATATGGCAATACCCACTACAGAGGGCTACTGAGAGGGTCTATTTAAATGATGCATAAAGGAACATATTATAACATTTTGCAAATGTTACTATAAAAATAATAAAAGGCCAGATGATCATAGTGTGGTAAAACGGGATGCTCTGTGATGCTGATGCATATGAGAAGTTCCCAGAGTCATGTCCAGAGACCTCTTTGTTCATGGCAGGTGAATACATGCCAATGATACTAGTTGAAGGAAACTGAGGGTGAATCATAACAAGAAGACCATGTTGAGCAGTGCTGTTTCTCTGTATCTCTGTTTCTCCCTCATGAAAAAATAAGAATATTTTTTTTTCTTTTTGCCATAGGGCATGTACACTCCCACAGAGACAAAGAGAGAAAGTGTAAAATTACCTCCCATGCTGTACCCCCTTCTCCACCTTTCTCCTCTTGGGATTTGGGGCATGGACACACACATGGCCAGTATGATTTTCAAGCCACAGTTTCTAGGGCTCAAACCATGGTAAAAGTTCTTCTAGTCTAGCACCTTAACCACCATACCACCTGCTGGCTCCATAACAAACTTTTTTTTCTTTTTTTGGAGAGGTTTTTGCTATAGGGCATTTGTGCTCACCAGACAGACAGAGAGAGACAGAGAGATAGAAAGCAAGAAATCACCCCCCAGGAGGAATGGTCACACCACAATCCCTTCTCCTCCATTCTCCTGTCGGGATCTTGGGCACGCACGCACACACGCCCGGCGTGAGTTTAAGTCACCGGTTCCTGGACTCGAACTGTGGTTGACTACGTTGGAGTCCAGCGACATAGCCATTACACTAACTGCTGGTTCCTTCCATAACAAACTTTTTTTTAATGATAATAACATTTTTCTGGCCAAGTTGGGATCTAGTCAACCAAAGACCCTGCCTATGAAGCACTAAAATAGGAAGCCTGATATCTGGTTTCCATATGTCAGAAATCTGTTGATTATTTATCAATGCATTCTCTCTGAATGTAGTCAAAATAGACTTTATGTGAAAATGTACTCCAAACCAGATTTCTTGGATAGACTTTTATTTATCAGTCTCTAAAGTAGGGCTTATATGGTCTATGAATAACTCATGCTTTCCAGGAATTTATTCTAAGGAAATAATAAGAGATATCCACAAAAAAAGGTCAATAATATTCCCTCCAATGGTTTTTAATGTCTTGAACAACATAAATGGATAAATATGGGATTGGTTTATAAATTTATGGAATGTATAAATATACGAACACATATTAGAAGTTATCATATCCTTTTTTTCCTTTTAGCTTGTTAGATGAGATTTTAGAGGATGAAACTGACATCAGTCAATCCATTACAAATAATTTATAAATGCCATATTTTTGGAAAATAATATTTATACTCAAGTTTCAAAAAAAATGGGGTCAACTGATGTCATGGTTGTTAAAGGAGGCTGGATTCTACATGGCCAAATGCAGAGTTTGATTCCTCGACCTGGCAGCTGGATAAACACACCTAATGTGGTGTGCTGTGGATGCTCAAAATCCGAAAAGGACTAATGTGGTGTGCTGTGGATGCTCAAAATCCAAAAAGGAAAAATGAAAGAGAAGGAATTGTGGTGTGGCCATTCCCTGTGGGACAGGTGCTGCTTTCTCACTTTCAGTCTCTCTCCATCAAGACCTCTCTCAAAATAAAAAGAAAGAAAAATTGCAATACAATTTGGGCAAACTAAGCCATATTTTTCATTTGTGTTTTAGTTATATACATAACATGTTTATTTACACACACACACACACACATACACACAAACTCATTCACACATGGATATAAATCAAAATGTTAATAATGATATTTTTAAGTCTATGGTTATTGTGGTAAGGAGTGATTTTAATTTTCTTTTTCATATTTTTTAAATTTCTAAAATAAGAAAGCATTATCTGTACTATCAAAAAACAATATTTCTAAGTGACTGCTATCCCTCTGCATAGATGAAGTAAAATGTTCTGAGACACAAAGAAATATGTTTTATGAGTAGATTTTTCTAGACTAGAGATGTTTGATTGGGTGAATTCACTCTCTTGGATGAGCAGTGTTGCATTAAATTGTAGATAAAATAAGTATTTATTTAAAACTTAGATCACTTTACTTACAAAGCTATAAATTCTATCTACCAATAAATTGCCTGGTGAGTTTCATAATGATACATCCATAATTCTCTGTTAGTCATCAAACCAAGCAGGTTGTAATATTCTCATATCCAGGATAAGGAAGGACAAGCAGTAATAAAACTGGATTTTCTTTAGTTCTGTAGGGGAATCATTGTAGGCTTAATAACTAAAGGAGGAATAATAATAATAATGAATACTAACAAAAGTTACCATTTATTGAATATTTACTGCAGTACATAGCACTGCTTAATGTATTTTGTTTTATTTTCAGATATCTTCTCAACCATAAAAGGTGGATAATTATTATCATTACCACTCAATAGAAGAAAATACTAAGGCTCAATGATATTAACACCTTGTGGGTGGACACAGCTATTACACAGTAGAGTTGAATTTAGGACCCAGGTCTTTCTAATGCTGAACCCCATTTTCCATAAACAATATTATTTCCCTAACCATTAATTATTTATTTCACATTTATCCCTTTACTTCCAGAAAGTTTGGGTAACAAATTTTAATATGACTATTAACTTCCATACAATAACAACCTAGAAGCCCAACTCATAATTTTGAAAAAGATTTTAGAAAGTATTTTCGTACTTCATTGCACAGTTTGGTGCTTGCCCAGAACAAAACATCACAAACTGAGTGACTTAATGACAGGAATTTACCATCTCACAGTTTTGGAAACCAGAAGTCAAAATCAAGGCATTGCAGAGTCATGCCCTCTCTCTGAAAGCTCTAGGAAGGATCCTTTACAGGCCTCTCTCCTGACTACTTGACTTGGAAAATTCTTCTGCTTTGGCAACATAACTCTGATGTTTATGTGTTATTCTCCTGGTGTGTGTCCCTTCTTATAAGAACACTAGTTATGTTGAATAGGATTCCACACTACTGAAGTATGACCTCATCTTAACTAATTATGTAAAGAACAACACTATTTTCCAGTAAGGTCATATCCTGAAATATTGGAGTCAAGACTTCAATATACAAAATTTAAGGAAATATGTCCATGACCCTGTCCTTGTAGCATATTTAGTCTAATCAGGCATACAGCAAAGTAAACAAGGAATTTAAAAAGGATAGGACAAGTGTTATGACTGCAGTATGTGCAAATACCATTGAAGGGCCTAGAATAGAGAACACCTAACTCTTGTTTCAGGGGTCTAGAAACTACTTTAGGAGCAGTCCCACCTAAACTAAGAATACCAGGGCAACTAAGAGTTAATAAAGTGACATGCAAGGTGGAGGCATGGAGTAAGAGAATATTCCAACAGGACATGTTTTTTACCTTAGCCCATAGAGAAGGGAGTGTTAGTCTGAAAACATTCCAAGGAGTTTAGATTGGGAGACTACAAAGAGATGAACCTGGAGAGGTATACAGAGGCAGTTTCAGGAAAAGCTTTGTAATCCATGTTTCACATTTTTTTTTTTTGAGAGGTTTTCGCTATAGGGCGCGTGTGCTCGCCAGACAGACAGAGAGAGACAGAGAGATAGAAAGTGATAAATCACCCTCCAGGGGGGATGGTCATGCCGCAATCCCTTCTCCTCCATTCTCCTCTCGGGATCTTGGGCACACACGCACATGCGCCCGGCGTGAGTTTTAAGCCATTGGGTCCGGGACGCGAACCGCGGTCAACTACGTGGGAGTTCAGCTACATAGCCATTACGCTAACTGCTGGTCCCCCATGTTACACATTTTAAACTTTATCCTAAGGATAAGTATGAAGCCATGAAAGATTTTACTAAAGAAGTACCACACAGTCAGACTAGAGCTAGAGAAAGAAACATTTTATCCTTTTTTTTTCAGCTTCTCTAATTCTTTACTTTAAACCACTAGGGAGACAGGGGTGGGGGAAGGAGGAGTAGCTTAATATCTGAAAAAGAAAATGGTTCAAAAGAAAATGGTTATGAAATAAGGGAATCATGTAATTAGCCATTCACAAATATTTATGCTATAATAACAAATGTAAACAAGGATATATGGTCACCCTAGGTTTAAGTCTCTTCACAAATGTGTAAGCTCTTTTCTAACCTTTTTTTAAAATCCTATTTAAAGTGCACAAATAAAAACCAGGCTTTTTATTAATCTGCAAGAATGTGTTCACTGGTAAGGGTAGAAAATTATCATGTTCTTCATAATTGTCTCCTCCTTGCTCTTCTGGATACAACTCTATGCCACTGGCTCATTTATTGTTTGTATCGTATTACAGTTCCCAAGTATTTTTATGCTATACTTGGGCTTAGAAAGTCTTTACCTACTTTGTAGTTATTCTGCCTCAGAATTTTTCAAGCCATAATGTATCTTGGTTTCAATGGATCATTTCTCTAATGTATAGAGATCACTTTCAATTATTCCCATCTTTGAGCTGTTAGTCACAGAATTATCAGCCATTAGGTCATAAAAGACAAGAACTACTCCTCCCTAGATGTAATAAGGTACATATCTGAGTACAGATGAAAGAAGCAAATTATGTCATTTTTATTGTTGCTTTTCTCAATTCTGTAACATTTATAGATACTGTTAGCACCACATTACCCAAGAGGAAAATGAAGAATTGGATGACGATTGGACTTAATTTATTATTCACTCAAAAACTGGGCTTAACTATTTATTGTAGGCTACCACGTGAAGTTACAACTTGGAACTAATTATTACTATATTCTTATTTTTAAAAAGTCTTACAATAATATATGGGATATTCACTGAAAAAGCTGATATAAAATACTAAGGTTTCTCTAAAAGACCTCACATGAGCATGTCAAAGGGAAGAACAGACTGCTGGGTTCTAAAGAGTTTCTAAAGAGAAAGAGTAGTTTACTTATGAATTAAATTGCTATATTGTCCGTGAGGTGGAAGTTGAGTAGATAATAAGGAGCTTTGTTGTTGACAAAAAGATATATTAAGGATACAAGCTAAAAGAAATCACACTGGAAATAAAATATCATTCCAATTTTTTTTCAAAATATATGAGTATTAGTTAAATCAAAAATTAAGCATAGCTGACATACATATTTGTTCTCATTGGTCCATAAATAAAATCCCTTAAACCTTTTCCTTCATGCTGAATTTCAGGATTCTGACTAATTAGTTGCATTTCTCTTCAATTTCTTTTAAGACAGAAGAAATATCCTTCATCAAAGTTCAAGAGCATATATAAATATCTCATTATATAACATTTAATTCTGGTTTCTATTTTCAATGTTACATTTAAAGCCACTACTGAGTCCCTCTACTTCCCTGGAAACTTCAGTGACTTCCATTCCACTCCACTTTAGCCGTCTAAATCCATACTCACAGTCTGAAGTTGGCATGCCTGACACTGAAATAATAAATGCGAACACCCTTCCAAGCTTCATGTTATGGTCTTCCAGATCTCTGACCCAGTTACTTTACTATTTATTCAATCCTGTAGACCTCTGAGTCTCAATCTGATGACTGTTTTATTAATTCACACTGTTTTAAGTTTCTCTTTTTTCCTTTATTATATTATGTATTTGTGTGTGTGTGTGTGTGTGTGTGTGCGTGTGTCCATGAGCAAAAATGGAATGGGTGGCTCTTTTGTAATTTTTGGTGCAGTACTGTAGACATACTGAGAAACATAGTCCCACTGAAATGTCCATCATTCCCACAGCCCAGCTTAATACTCATGAGGTAAGAGACTGTTGCCTGTAGTTGCAACATGAATGGTCGCTCAAGACCAGGAGTCAGTAAAGGATGGTCGCTAGCCCTGAGTCCTGGAGTCATCCGGTGTCCAATGTAAGATCAAGTTACCCCAAATCAGCATGTTAGCACCATTCTGACAGTTCAATTTCACAGAATTCCCATAAAACAAATATAGCACTAACCATGAAGAATGAATTGCTAAACAAGTTGCCCTCCTAAGACTGACCCTAGTCACAGAGTCTCTAGACAATCTCAGATGCATGACTCCTTGAGTAACTAGTCAACCCCCTCTGTTGGATAAAAGATTAGAGAAACAATTCTGAGTGTTCACATAGGATCAGTTCCAGTATAGAGTGTTGTCTTAGCCCACTGGGCTACTATAGTAAAATGCCAATAAGTTAGGTGGATTATGAACAACAGAAATTTATTTCTCAAAATTCTAGAGGCTGGGAGACCAGCAGTTAGTGTAATGGCTATGTCGCTGGACTCCCATGTAGTCAACCGTGGTTCATGACCCAGACCCGGTGGCTTAAACTCACGCCGGGCGCATATGCATGCGTGCCCAAGATCCCAAGAGGAGAATGGAGAAGGGATTGTGGTGTGGCCATCCCCCCTGGAGGGTGATTTCTCACTTTCTGTCTCTCTGTCTCTCTCTGTCTTTCTGGCAAGTGCCCGTGCCCTACAGCGAAAACCTCTCCAAAAACAAACAAACAAACAAACAAACAGAAAAATTCTAGAGACTGGGAAATGCAAGATCAAGGTGCTAGCATATTCACTATCCGTGAGAATGTCATAGGACAGTGCCTTCCTCACACAGCAGAAGGGCTAAACAAGCTCCTGTGTGCCTCTTTTACAAGGGCACTAATACCATTTATAAGGACACCCACCCCCTTATCTCATCATCTCCCAAAATTCTTACCTCTTAAAACCATCGACTTTGGGGTTAATATTTCAACACATGAATTTTGAGGGAACACAAACATTCAGATCATAATTGCTATCCTTCCAGACAGCCCCTTCCTGCCCCAGACACCAGAAGGGTTCTTCAAAAACTCCAAGGATGGCACTTCAAGTTGCAAAAACTAGAACATATTCAGGAACAGGGTTCTAAGTAGAGACCTCACATGACCAGGTCAAAGGGAAGAACAGGCTGCTGGGTTCAGGAAAGGAACAGTATGAGATCCAGAAAGTGATGGTTCTGAGTCAAAGGCAGAGAAGTGCCACACTTCATTTCACCTAGGCTCAAAACTCCCACAGCATCACTTCTGTCTCATTTTATTGGATATCATCATGTCACTGTGGACAGACTAGAATCAAGGGAAGGATACCCGACTTCACTTCTTGACAGGGTCAATGTCAAACTGTAGAGGAGCATCTAGGATGGAAGATATTGGTGCTGCCACCTTTGGAAAACATAATCTGCGGAAACCACTGTACTGTAATTCTCCTCCATAATACTTTCCATGTTTTACTGTAATTTCCTCTTCATGTTGCCATATTTTCCAACAAACTTTTAAAATAATCTGATAAATCAACGCTGACCCTTGTGCCCTTTATACCTATCGATGAAGGCAATTCATAGAGAAAAGAGAAATGAAATGTCTGAAAACTAATGGGAACAATAACAAGTTCTACTGATTAACATGAAATTAATCACAAATTTGTTAAGCAGCTAAAAAGTTCTTATCAAAATATTTTTTGAGAAAAGTTAACTTCAGTGGACAGCTGTCAAATTCATCAACAATTCGGCTCTTTGCCACCAAGTTTTGCTCAAAATGCAAAACTCTATTATACTTAGTTCAATACAATATAGTCAGAAGAATACAAGATAAACCTTTGAGCAGAGGAGTGTGCATGCCAAGGATGGTATTACTTCCCAAGTCTCATGAAGGGAATGCAAAGACATTCTGAGAGTTAAGGAATTGAGCTGCTTTAATAACAAAGGTGAAATAAATAACTTTAATCTGTTTATCTATTCTCCTTCCAGTCTGCTCTATCCCACAGTTCTGGAAGTTTTCATCCTTAGAAAAAAGTGCAGTACTTTATATATAGTCTGTCATTTTTTGCTAATCTTCAGCTGCTGAAAATCACTTTAAATCCATTCCTGTCATTTTGGATTTGCATAAATGTCTAGAAAGAAAAGTCTAAAAAGGCAAAGGCTGATTTAGTGTGAATGAACATGCCATAAAACATTTCAAACCTTGCATCATTCATGTAAATCTTTCATGATTTAAAATTTTTCAACTTGCCAATAATGAGTATTCCAGTGTCGGGCTAGATGCAATAGCTATGGCTGAGAAGGCACTTTCATTAAAATCCTCCCTCCTGAGGCACATATAAGTTTGGGGGAGGGTAGAAAAAAATAATCCTGACTTCAGGGTGGAATTTGCAATCTTAGCCTAAATATATGATATACTAGACACGGAAAGAAGAAATTTCTATAGGGCTTCATTAAGATACTAAGGGCAAAAAGAATAAGCACCAGTGAAAAAGGAGGTGGTTTGAGATCCAACCTCTCTCTACATCAAATCAATTAAGCAAAAATTGTCTAATTTAGCCTATTAATTGGTCAAAAAATCAATTATGTATTGGGAATTTGGCTTTACTAAATCACTCTTATTTTCTAAAGTATCTTTCTAGACATTCACTCAAATAATAGTTTTCAATAGTGAAACACAGATTCCTCAGATCTTTTTGTTTGTCAATGCATAGCACACACACACAAAAAGCTTCTGTACTCCAAAATACCAATTTTTATCAAATACAAACCACCTATGCATGAATTAATCTAATTTGGGCCATACCAAAATCATTATTTTAATTTGTGCCATAAAAAATAATCTTTAGAATTTCAACTACTTTTTTGTTAAATGATTAGCATGTTTATTGCTCTGATTTGGTTATTATACATTGTTTTTATGTACTGAAAAAATATTATACTGTACCCTGTAATTATATACAACTACTATGTGCCAGTAAAGAATTATTTTTTAATTATTCTTAGCTAGTTGTTGATGTTTTTATTCTTTATAAAATTTATTTTTATTACTATTCTGTATTATCATTTATACATTCAATAGCTACGCATCATTTAGATTGTAAAGACATTTTACCCAACATGATATACGCCACATACCAAGCAAGCTGAGAATACTATGCACAACATCATCGACAGGCAACAAATCAAATCTGTGTCCCATAAATGTCTTCTCCATTTTATTCCTAAATTTCCCTTCCTGCACTCTTCCCCTCTCCCACTCTCCTTCCACTTTGTCCCCAGTGTCCATTATAATTTTCAACTCTTTTATGTCTTTCAGTCTCTACCATAGAGTGCAGACTATCAGTATATGTTAAGTAGAGACATACAATGTCACTGTTTCATAGCCTGACTTGCTTCATTCAGCAATAAATCTTCTATGTTCATCCGCTTTCTATCAAATGCCAGGGTCTTATTTTTTTATGACTGAATAGTATTCCATGGAGTATATGTGCCACACTTTTTCAATTCTTCATCTGTTTGTGGATATTTGGGTTGGTTCCATGTCTTAGTAATCGTGAATAATGCTGCAATATAGTCGTGCAAGCGCTTTTCCAACTGAGCGTTCTGTCCTTATGGATAGATATCCAGGAGTGGAATTGATGGATCATATGGTAGTTCTATTTGAAGGTCTTTGAGGAACCTCCATATTGTTTTCCACAGTGGCTGGACCAATTTATATTCCTACCAATAATGTAGAATTTTTCCTCTTTCACCACATCCCCATCACACTTATCTTTTTTTTTAAATTTTCACCATTTTGACAGATTAGATGGTATCGTATTGTGGTTTTGACCTGCATCTCCCTTATGATGAGGGGTGTTGAGAATTTTTTCATATGCTTTCTGGCTTTTCATATGTCTTCCATAGAAGAGTTGTTTACTCAGCTTATTTTCTCATCTTTTAATTGGGTTAATCATTTTCTACTGGTAAACCATTTGAGTTCTCTGTGTATTCTAGTTATCAGTCCCTTACCTTCAACTGCCTTTTTCAAAATCCAAAACTTGTAGTGTCTGAGAGGCATCATTCTGTGACTGTCACACTATTATGATCTCATCCATTTGTTATTCAGACTTCTAAAAAGAGAAATTCCATGAAAGGAAATAACCACAAAGAAACTACTGCCCTGAGAAATTTGACAGATATGAAGAAGCAAATAATTCATAAAAGATATATGTAAATAATAGCCTAAAAGTTGAGGGTGAAGGGTAAGAATGTCACTCTTCTATTTAATTTTTTAAGTGATAGTGACCTAAGACAGAATTATCCTGCGCTTCAGAGCTCTTACTGAGAAAGTTGTTCAGTTCCATTTGGTGAGGGTGCCATTAGCTAATGCCTTACATCTGAATTACACAGAATATATTTAGCAATTGAAAGACTGTGCCTAATAAGGCCCATCTTCACCTGTGAAGATACCAGCAGCAGTCTCCTACACATTTATCAATGGTATTAAAGATTATTAAAAAAAAAAAAGAAAGAAAAAAAGAAATTGCCCAATGTAGCTCTTTAATCTGAAAGCCACAAAGACTCCCATTAGAAGTGTACTGTTTTAAATATATCATTATTTTTCTAATACTTTTCCTTTAATACTTTCAATCATCATGTATGATTATACCATGCAAAATGAATTTTCCCAGCATGGATACCTTGTATATTAGTCCAATTAAAGATATTACACACACGTTATCAACAGATAATTTTACATTTTTGTGCTTCTTAAATGTTTTGTTTCTTTTAATATGGCTTTCAATGTAAATGCCACATATACACAAAATGAAGATGCTACACTGAGTGGTGACTCATCTTGTGAATCTGGAACAATCTGAACTCTTTACACTCTGTCCTATTTCCC